>NC_036870.1:29506013-29532819 GCF_002910315.2 Salvelinus sp. IW2-2015
TATAGATAGAGATATGAATAAAATATAGAGATATAGATATGGATGAAATATAGAGATATAGATAGAGGTATGGATCAAATATAGAGATAGATACATAGAGGTATGGATAAAAATAGAGATATAGATAGATAGAGGTATGGAGAAAATATAGAGATATAGATAGACAGAGATATGGAGAAAAATACAGAGATATAGATAGAGGTATGGATAAAATATAGAGATAGAGGTATGGATAAAATATAGAGATATAGATAGATAGAGGTGTGTATAAAATATAGAGACATAGATAGATAGAGGTATGGAGGTAAACAAAACTTGATATAGAGATGCATTTATTTATTTTATATAACCTTTATCTAAACAGGGAGTCACATTGAGATAATCATCTACTTTACAAGAGCCCTGTATACATTACAATACAATCAGCTTCAAAAAACACACACTTATATGTTAATAAAATAATAGAATTCAGCACACAATAACAAAATAAACATTTTTTCTGCAGACAGAAATATCTCTTACCTGCAAAGAGAATGATCTCTTACCTGCAGAGAAAATTATCTCTTACCTGCAGAGAAAAKTATCTCTTACCTGCAGAGAGAAAGATCTCTTACCTGCAGAGAGCATGATATCTTACCTGCAGAGAGAATGATATCTTACCTGCAGAGAGAAAGATCTCTTACCTGCAGAGAGAAAGATCTCTTACCTGCAGAGAGAATGATCTCTTACTGCAGAGAGTATGATCTCTTACCTGCAGAGAGAATGATCTCTTACTGCAGAGAGAAAGATCTCTTACCTGTAGAGAGTATGATCTCTTACCTGCCAGAGAGAATGATATCTTACATGCAGAGAGAATGATCTCTTACCTTCAGAGAGAATGAATCTTACCGCAGAAGAATGATCTCTTACCTGCAGAGAGAATGATCTCTTACCTGCAGACAGAAATATCTCTTACCTGCAAAGAGAATGATCTCTTACCTGCAGAGAGAATGATCTCTTACCTGCAGAGAGCATGATATCTTACCTGCAGAGAGTAGCCTTGTTCACACTGGAACAGCACCACGTCTCCAACCATGTAGCGCTCTCCAACCTTGATGCCATAGTTGGGGGTCTGTGGCTCTGGACAGGACTCCAGACCTATGGCTGTGGAGAATGGGAAAGAGAATTTAAAAACGTCAGTTGTTGTCACAATGTGGCAGACAAACACACGCACACGCACACACACACACACACACGCACACACGCACACACACACATCATAAAGAAATCTAATGACAGATCACCTGTGTACTCCAGATGGAATCCAGCAGCAGACACACTGATGTCTGAACTGAAACTCAGGTACAGGTTGTTGGATGTGCTGTTGAGCAACTGAGGGATGGTGGTGCCTTGGAAGACAGAGAGAGAGAGAGAGAGAGAGAACATAAGACAAGAGTTATCAATTATCCTGTTGTCTTTCCATAAATAGACATTTTCCCACAAAGAGAAATCATTATGGGAAATCAATCAATTAGTGGTTGAAGGGCACACAGTATGAACAGGTGGTTGATTTGCTTGTGTTTCATACCCTTCAGACAATACCCTCCATGGTAATGTGCTGGACATGAAACGCCAAAAATGCTAATATCAGGCATATTGAGTTCCATTAGTTTTGGATTGAAGACAGTGGCCAGGTAAACAAAACCAAGCATGGATTGCTGTCTCTTATCTTGTCCATAGACAAGTGGAATTGCCTTGGGGGTACGAACAAAKGATCCAATTCAGGAAAGTGGAAATGCTGGTGAGTTATCGCCGCTCTAATATCCCAAAGTTATTTCCGGTTGTCTGAAATAATGCAAAGGACGTTCTGAGCTAATAAGGTGAGAAATAACACMAAAAAATATCAAAATATTGTAAAGTTGTTTAGGAGCCATGAATAGGGCGACCATGTTTATCTGCACCATCTTGAAAAAAATATATGGTGTCCCCATCCATACAGCCAGCTGGGTTCTCAGTACACCACGCAGACAGGAATAAAGACCACTCCGGGAAAAAGAAAGTGTATATTCCATGATAAACTACTCATGRTGTGATTGTGGTAATGCAAGGGAACTCAAGTCCTTTTGTTTACCCAACCTAGAATACCTCACAATCAAATGCCGACCGCATTACCTCCCGAGATAATTATTTTCGGGCATCGTCACAGCCTTGTATATTCCCCCTCAAGCCGATAACATAACGGCACTCAAGGAACTACACTGGACTTTGTGTTGGAAACCGCATATCCTGAGGCTGCATTTATTGTAGCTGGGGACTTCAATAAAGCAATCTGAGGAAAACGCTACCAAAGTTTTATCAAAACATCGCCAGCGCCACTCGCGCTTCAAAATCTCTCTGCCATTGCTACTTTCCTTTCCCAGGATGGCTACAAAGCCCTCCCCTGCCTTCCTTTTGGCAAATCAGATCATGCATCCATCCTGCTCCTCCCCTTCCTATAGGCAGACACTCAAACAGGAAGTACCTGTGGTAACAGTTCAACACTGGTCTGACCTATCCGAATCCATGCTTCAAGATTGTTTGATCATGAGGACTGGGATATGTTCCAGGTTGCCTCTGAGAATAACAGTGATGTATACACTGACACGTGACTGAGTTCACCAGGAAGTATTTAGGGGATGTCGTTCCCACTGTGACAATTAAAACCTATCCAAACCAAAAACAGTGGATAGATCTCAGCATTCGTGCGAACCACCGCATTTAACCACAGCAAGGTGACTGGGAATATGCTCCAGGACAAACAGTTCAGTTATGCCCTCCTTAAGGCAATCAAACAGGCAAAACGCCAGTACAGAGACAAAGTGGAGTCGCAATTCAATGGCTCAGACAYGAGACGTATGTGGCATGATGACGCAATCGCTATCACACTGCCCTATCCCATCTGGACAAGAAAAACACCTATGTAAGAATGCTGTTCATTGACTACAGCTCAGCCTTCAACACCATAGTRCCCTCCAAGCTCATCATTAAGCTCGGGGCCCTGGGTCTGAACCCCGCCCTGTGCATCTGGGTCCTGGACTTCCTGGCGGGCGCYCCCAGGTGGTGAAGGTAGGCAACAACACCTCCACTACACTGATCYTCAACACAGGTGTGTGTACTTAGCCCCCTCCTGTGCTCCCTGTTCACCCATGACTGCGTGGCCACTGAGGTCTCCAACTCAAYCATGAAGTTTGCAGACGTCACAACAGCGGTAGGCCTGATTATGAGACAGCCTACAGGGAGGAGGTGAGGGCCCTGGCGAAGTGGTGCATGGGCACACTGCCTGCCTTTCAGGACATCTACAACACCCGGTGTCACAGGAAGGCCAAGAAGATCATCAAGGATCTCAGCCTCCCGAGCCATGGCCTGTTCACTCCACTACCAACCAGAAGGCGTGGTCAGTACAGGTGCATCAAASCTGGKACAKMGACACTGAAAAACTGCTTCTATATCAAGGCCATCAGACTGTTAAAAAGTCACCACTAGCCKGCCCCTGCCCAGTACCCTGCCCTGAACTTTAGTCACTGTCACTAGACGGCTACCACCTGGTCGCTCTACGATTCACCTTGGAGGCTACTGCCCTGTGTACAGTGCCTTGCAAAAGTATTCATCCCCTTTGCATTTTCCCTATTTTGTTGCATTACAACCTGTAATTTAAATTGATTTCATGTAATGAACATACACAAAATCGTCCAAATTGGTGAAGTGAAATGAAAAAAAATGACTTGTTTAAAAAATTCTAAAAAATAAATAACAGAAAAGTGGGGTGCGTGCATATGTATTCAACCTCTTTACTATGAAGCATCTAAATAAGATCTGGTGCAACCAATTACCTTCAGAAGTCACATAATTAGTTAAATAAAGTGCACCTGTGTGCAATCTAAATGTCACATGATCTGTCACATGATCTCAGTATATATACACCTGTTCTGAAAAGCCCCGAGTCTGCAACACCACTAAGCTAGGGGCACCACCAAGCAAGTGGCACCATGAAGACCAAGGAGCTCTCCAAACAGGTCAGGGGCAAATTTGTGGAGAAGTACAGATTCTAAAAAAATATCAGAGACTTTGAACATCCCACAGAGCACCATTAAATCCATTATTGAAAAATTTAAAGAATATGGCACCACAACAAACCTGCCAAGAGAGGACAGATTGGAGTATCTGTCCATAGGACCACTTTAAGCCGTACACTTCACAGATCTGGGCTTTACGGAAGAGTGTCCAGAAAAAGGCCATTGCTTAAAGAAAAACATAAGCAAACCCGTTTGGTGTTCGYCAAAAGGCATGTGGGAGACTCCCCAAACATATGGAAGAAGGTACTCTGGTCAGATGAAACAAAAATKTAGCTTTTTGGCCATCAAGGAAAACGCTATGTCTGGCGCAAACCCAACACCTCTCATCACCCCGAGAACAYCATCCCCACAGTGAAGCATGGTGGTGGCAGCATCATGTTGTGGGACTGGGAAACTGGTCAGAATTGAAGGAATGATGGATGGCGCTAAATACAGGGCCATTTTTGAGGGAAAGCTGTTTCAGTCTTCCAGAGATTTGAGACTGGGACGGAGGTTCATCTTCCAGCAGGACAAGGACCCTAAGCATACTGATAAAACAACACTCGAGTGGTTTAAAGGGAAACATTTAAATGTCTTGGAATGGCCTAGTCAAAGCCCAGACCTCAATCCAATTGAGAATCTGTGGTATGACTTGAAGTTTTCTGTACACCAGTGGAACCCATCCAACTTGAAGGAGCTGGAGCAGTTTTGCCTTGAAGAATGGGCAAAAATCCCAGTGGCTAGATGTGTCAAGCTTATAGAGACATACCCCAAGAGACTTGCAGCTGTAATTGCTATAAAAGGTGGCTCTACAAAGTATTGACTTTGGGGGGGTGAATAGTTATGCATGCTCAAGTTTTCTTCAAAGTGGTAGGCATGTTGTGTAAATCAAATGATACAAACCCCCCAAAAATCTATTTTATTCCAGGTTGTAAGGCAACAAAATAGGAAAAATGCCAAGGGGGTGAATACTTTCGCAAGCCACTGTACATAGTCAGTGAATACTGTTTTACCCACTTTATATGTATATACTGTATTCTAGTTAAGGCCTATCCTATTTAACTATTGCTGTACATATACTATTATTCAGATATACTACATATTCTATCCATATACTGTCCATATTGTCAATACATCTCATCACATAGAGTAGAGTGGCCTTTATTGCACCTGTGTAATGATCATGTTTTGGCTTGGCAAAGCTGCACACTAACAGGGATGTAAACAAATTTGTGTACAAAATTGAGACAAATARGCTATACTTGTGTATGGAAAATATCTTCTATCATTTATTTCAATTCATGAAACATGGGACCAATACTTTACTTTACATGTTGAGTTTATATTTCTATATTTCTAAATTCCATTCTTTTACTTTTAGATTTGTGTATTGTTAGATACTAGTGCACCGTTGGAGCTAGGAACACAAGCATATCACTACATCCGCAATAACATCTGCTGAATATGTGTATGCGACCATTAAAATGTGATTTGATTATGATTTGACAGCTTACAGAATAAGGAAACCATATGACATTTTTTTTTATTTGGGTGCACTATATAAACAGTAGCAACTCTTACATGAAGGTATGAACAGACTTCTCCTCAGGTAGTTACAGCACTTGGACAGCTGTAATCATGACAGATACTGTGTCTCTGCTCCCGCCTCCATTCTCCTAAGTGTCCTCCTGATATCGAGCTCATTCCCTCTCTAACACCCTATTGTTCCAACCTTTGTATGTGTTGGAACAAGTCAGCATCTATATCTATATGAACCAGCTGAGAACTCCACAGTGTGGTGTGGCCCTGTCATTCAAGCCTTAGCAGGGGGCTCAGATACCCACTGGAACTTCCTAATTACTGTCCACCCCTACATCCCCCRTACACCCACCTCCCCATCTCTATCCCCCATGGAGCCTGCGTTGACCCGCTGGGCCTCAGTGACAGACATGCAAACGAGKCCAGAGTGCGGCCTATGCTGGGGCCCTGTAGATGCTCATCAGCCAGGGTATTGTTTACTACAAAGTGGCTACAGAAAACAGCGGGGAAGAGCTCCCTTGACAGGCCTGGCAGGAATTGATCTGTAGCACACAGCCAGGGGAGACACATTGAACCACATGTGTTCCAACTGCTAGAATTATATGATCGTGGTCGTGGACACAGGAAGGTGTTCGTTGTGAGGGAAAATAACTTATGAAATCGTGGAGTGGACTGTGGATCTGTCTCCCTCCGTTAGTACATTCGTCACACGTGACATCTCAGACAGCACTGGCCTGATTTTGACAAAACTTGGGTAAATGATGTGTCTTGCCATAGAGACCCGGCATTTACAAAACGACACTGATTGGCCCATGTCAGGAGCTATAATAACTAACTGAAATATGTTGGTAACAGGCACTGCATCATTCGTGGGGGAATACATGTTTACTGTTGCTTCTTTTCTAACAGTAAATTATTATAATGATCTCGGAAAGGGATTTCCGTGTTATGAGATTATAGCTAGCTGCAACATGTTTCCATGAAACATAGTTGATGACCAAAYTAGGATGACATAACAGATATGATCACAAATAAGTGAAGGCGCCACAAGTGGTTGACTATTGATCCAGGAGGTAATGATTACCTGAGTAGCTGCCCAGTCTCGGAGCGTGGTTGTCACCTCCGTCATAGAAGTCCAGAGAGTCCCAGTTGTGTTCCGAAGCAAAGCTCACCACCTGGATCTGAGGCAAGGCGTTAGGACTCAGACCTTTTTCACAGTACTGAACCGACCCAAACTGTACTCAGTACTGCCTGATTCACACAGTACTATACTGGCTTGCATGGTCCTTTCCAGCATTGTTTTCAGCAGGCCAGMGCAGTACAGCACAGCACTGCTCAGTTCGGTTCGGCTCAGTTGTGTGAGACAGAGAAAGATAACTGCCATACAGAAACAGACAATTCGTCACCGCTTAAAAACCTTTGAAATACTCCAACTTAGTAAATGAACACTGTAGTACTGTAGATAATATTCAATGGAAAGAGAAAGACGAGACTTCAGGTCCAAAACACAGTGCCCACTTACAGTAAACATCTACCCTTTAAATAATTATTAAGCTATTTAAGTATTCCCTTTATTCAAGTTTAACTTCTGGTACTGCATGGCGATACTCTGAAAATCGCAAACATCTATATTCTTCCATGGTTCTTCAAGAACAGAAGAGGCTCTCTTACCTGGATTCCAGCGCCCTCGGGCACCGAGACCTTCCAGACGCAGTTCTGRTTGTTGTCATAGGGCTCGGGGTAACCCGGGGACAGGATGGTCCCCCTGCGTGCCGTCARGGTCCCTCCACACGGCACTAAGGGGACAAAGTCAAACACAGAGGGGACATACGTTAACACAGCCACGTAGTGTCTCAGATTAGCAGTGCTGAAATTGAATAAGAACAACATGACAACTGTATAAGTGCAGATACCTGTACGTATTAGGACATGCACGTATTAGGACATATGTCCTAATACGTACAGGTATCTGCACTTATACAGTTGTCATGTTGTTATTATTCAGATTCAGCACTGAGCCACTTTCTGAATACGGGCCCTGCTTTCCTCACTATCGACAGGTTAGATGACAACGTCAAGAAAACGATGCTTCAAAGGGGCAGAAGGTCGTGTTGTTGTGAGTCTGGACGGCCAGACTGCTAGCACCAGTGACAAGCACCAGTGACAAGCACCAGTGACAAGCACCAGTGACAAGCACCAGTGACAAGCACCAGTGACAGCACCAGTGACAAGCACCAGTGACAGCACCAGTGACAAGCACCAGTGACAAGCACCAGTGACAAGAAGCTGCCATGTGGGGAATCGTAGGTGGCTCGTTTCAGCTAGCTTCATTTTTGTTCTTGATACCATGTCTTGTTTTGAGGTGTTTTGACTGGTCACGTCTATGCTAACATGTCAAAAAAWTTGCTAGCTAGCTAACCAACAACTGTAACAATGTATTTSAGAGACAACAAGTGCAAATGYATTTGTTTTCAATACACATTGGAGACGAAATATAGTTTACATGTTGTTAATAATCTAAGGCAAACCCGTCTGTTTAGCCCCATTGGTTTTGTAGCTAAACAACCAATCCGTCTACAGACAGAGATATCACTATAGATGTCTGACTTAATAGWGAAGCTTCAGTGATGCCTCAGCAAATAGAAGATCCTTTGACTTACACAGACTAAAAGCATGTTGGACAAGTAACGGTTAATCAAATCTGGGATAAATGCATTCTTTGCCATGACAGACAGTGATTATAGAACGAGTAAGCAGTGGTAAAATAATGTAATACCTCACGTTGACCAATCGGAACAGTCCAAGTTTCTACGCCTATTTTCTTCGAGGCCATACCTGTTCATTCTTATCAGCCTCATACACACATCCCATCCCACCATGTGCCTATGATTCAATTCAACTTTATTTAAAAAGGGACAATGAGGCATATAAACGTCTGCCTCTGCGGTGAAAGACGTGACATTATAACCGTTTCTCCCAAGAGAGAGAGAGGCTAGGTTAAGCAATTTCCCCCTGTTTGCTGAAGGCCTGCCAAGTATTGTCTTCAAAACGCGAGAGGAGGGAGAGAGGTGGGAAAGTAGAGAGCTGTCAATAGCACAAGCTGGTATCTAATGCTGCCAGAACAGTGTGTTTTTTCTCCCCTGATCTGATGCTCAGATCCGATGATGATGCTATCTGTGAAGGATAACAGTATATACTAGAGGTCAGCACCAATCACCTTGTTTAAATAACTAAGAGAAGACTGGGACACACTGATGGCTGTCTAATATGGCAGCAGAAATGTCTGACAGATCTGAGAGTGAAGGAGAGAGAGAGCGAGGGGGAGGGAGAGATGGAGAAAGAAAGAGAGAGCGAGACATTGAGAGAGAGGGGAGAGAGCGAGGGGGAGGGAGAGATGGAGAAAGGAAGAGAGAGYGAGACATTGAGAGAGAGGGGAGAGAGCGAGGGGGAGGGAGAGATGGAGAAAGGAAGAGAGAGCGAGACATTGAGAGAGGGGAGAGAGAGAGAGGTGTTGAGAGACAGGGGGGAGAGAGCAATATATCTGTGTCAGAAGATTAAATTATTCAACAAACTCACTTCAGAGCAATTCTAACTCATCCATATTTTACAGATGATATATAAAATGCAGCGATAGTGCTCAGGTAATCACGGAGAAAATCCTATGGCCCGTATCCGTCCCACTGGAAAACAGAAATGGAAAACAGAAAAAGAAAAAACCCAAGAAGACGTGTTCTACAGCGGGGCAAAGAGGCAGCGTAGAGAAAGCAAGTCATTCAGAAATATGGCCTTGCCAACTCCACACTCCCTTATGCATTGATAAGTGGCCCTTCACCTCCACATAGCTAGATACTGGCCCTTCATTCAAAGACTAGATACTGGCCCTTCATTCAAAGACTAGATACTGGCCCTTCATTCAAAGACAGCTTGCTAGGGTCCCTTCATTCAAAGACAGCTAGATAGTGGCCCTTCATATCAAGGCTACAGCTCTGGTCAAATCCTGTTTACAAACTCTGTGTCTCCCTCCTTTGCTTTGGAGCAGGGCTTTGGATGGGTTTGACAGAAAATAACACCATGCCATTCTGTCTCTGCCAGTTAGGAGCAGGGAGCAAGCACAGATTAGATGTACTTGACTAGCCTCCCATCAGACAGGCATGCCCATCCCACCATGGACTGGGGGAAAATCCCTGCGTTATTAAATGTAGCTTGATATGAAAGTCACTCTGGCTGAAAACCAGAACCTTGAATATTRGTGTGTGATCCGCAGACAAAAAGGCAAACATCACTTTAAGAGAGAAAAGGCAGCCATTGGAAGATCATTACCATTTAGAGGCTATTTTCTGAGCTGTTTAGACATAATGAATAGACTGCAGCTCTGCTGACAATTAGTAATAATTGTAACCAGAAACTGGGCAGAGCACTCGTCGGGAAAGAGAGTGAGAGAGTCATCTCTTGCTTTAACTCTGCACTCTCATCAGAGACACTATCTCCTCTCTTCCTCTCTCTCTACCCTCTCTCCTCTCTTCCTCTCTCTCTACCCTCTCTCCTCTCTTCCTCTCTCTCTACCCTCTCTCCTCACAATGCTCTCTCTACCCTCTCTCCTCACCACGCTCTCTCTACCCTCTCTCCTCTCTTCCTCTCTCTCTAGCCTCTCTCCTCACAACGCTCTCTCTACCCTCTCTCCTCACCACGCTCTCTCTACCCTCTCTCCTCTCCAGCCTCTCTCCTCACCACGCTCTTTAGACCTGGCTGGATGCACAGCCAGGAGGAAACATTCTGCTTGTTTCAGTTAAGAGTGTGAAGGAAGGCCTCCTGAGGGACCCTCACAGCCAAAATCCCAGTCTGCTTTCATGTGCACACTCACGCTCCCACGTTAACGACTTTGCCTCACTTAAGAGGTCGGCCCGTGGTGATTGGCATGTTGATGAAGCTTGAGAGAAAGGTAGAAGACTCAGGCGTGTTTCTGACATGCGGTCACCAATCACGGTAGTCGACAATTGGCTCGGGAGTCAATCATACTGACCAATACATGTGGGTAGCGAGTCGTTCCATTGGGCCAAGGTGTCAGGGACGGTCTCACAGCGGATAGCGGTGGAACCGTGCAGGATGTATCCGGGGTTACACTCGAACAGGACTGTGGCGCCCATGGCGAAGTCGTTCCCGATCCGTTTGCCGAAGCGGGGCTCAGGGACCGAACTGCACTGGGTGGCACTGGTCCTTGGGACAGCTGTGGAGAGGAGAGGAGGTGTCAGCAAAGCAATGGAGGAAGAAGAAGACGAAGTGGGGACAAAAACATGAAATAACACAAACCCACTCTCTGGTGACAGWCTTTCAGCTATAGCTAGCTAGAGTGACATTTGATAATGCAAAAACCCTTAAATGCCATAACACAGACCACCACCAATGGTGCATTAAGGCGCTGTAAGAGGGGAAGAGAGTGTGTGTCTGTTACCTTGATCAACTTCCCATGAGTGCTCCCACACTTGAATACTGAACGCAGGTTTAGGGTTTTCACATAAACAAGAACCATCTGACTGAATCTGGCCTTTGTGTAAAAGTCTGACATATTGAAATTGGGATTAMATTTTGACCAGAACAACAGCACTGAGTTAGTGAGTGGGATTTAAGTTAGCAAGCCTTGCTTGCATGAACAAGCTATTTTAAATGATACGAGACTAGGCTAGCATTTTAGAAAGCTTTGCATGTGTAATAGAGAATTACATCCGGGTAGCAGGTACACATGCAGCGTCTGGAGTGTGTTGTTGAATCCATCAGGAGTTAGGCTAAGCATGCATCAGGGGGGGGGGGGGGGCATGAATGAGTCTTCTACACTGAGGAAGTCGCTGCTGAGTGTTAATTACGTCCCAAATGGGACCCTATCCCTATATATCGTAATACTTTTGATCAGCAGTGCACTTATGAAGGGAATGGGTGCGAAGACATACCCTCATGAGATATTCAAGGGGAGGGGGAAATGTGGCATGTGTAGAATTTGTTAAAGCTATAAGAAGCTTGATCATTCTAAGCAATTGTTGGGAGGGGATGTGAGAAGCATCTTGCTGAGCAGAGCATCCCTGTGCCTTTGATAGTGCTGAACAGACAGGTTTTGGGGCCCGGCAACGTCATCAACAGATGCTAGCTGACAGAAAAATAAAAAATGCACCCCTCCGGTTTTCGGCACACTCCTGATGAATGTAGGTACTCTATGGAAGCGTGAGTCTAAAATGTCAGACGTCTAAAAATAATCTCCTCTCATAGACACGCGCTACTCTTGAGGGCATTCTGTAAGGAAATCTTAATGAAGCTCAATCTAACTCAATGCCTGTCAGAGTTGCATATTTCAGATGTTTTTATTTCAAGTGGAGCTAGTGTATTCAAAGGATCATTAAGTATATACAGTGCGTTCGGGAAGGTATTCAGACCCMTTGACTTTTTACACTTTTAATTACGTTACAGCTTTATTCTAAAATTGATTAAATTAATGTTTTTTCTCATCAATCTACACACAATACCCCATAATGACAAAGCAAAAACAGGTTTTCAGACATTTTTGAAAATGTGTTAAAAYCTAAAAATMTAAATAGCATATTTACATAAGTATTCAAACCCTTTGCTATGRGACTCGAAATTAAGCTCAGGTGTTTGAGYTCATGTTTYCATTGATCATCCTTGAGATATTTCTACAACTTGATTGGAGTCCACCTGTGGTAAATTCAAATGATTGGACCTGATGTGGAAAGGCACACACCTGTCTATATAAGGTTCCACAGTTAACAGTGCATGTCAGAGCAAACACCAAGCCATGAGGTTGAAGGAATTAGAGTCCGTAGAGCTCCGAGACAGGATTGTGTCGAGGCACAGATCTGGGGAAGGGTAGCAAAAGATTTCTGCAGGATTGAAGATCCCCAAGAACACAGTGGCCTCCATCATTCAACAATGGAAAAAGTTTGGAACCTCCAAGACTCTAACTAGAGCTGGCCGCCCGGCCAAACTGACCAATCGGGGGAGAAGAGCCTTGGTCAAGGAAGTGACCAAGAACCTGATGGTCACTCTGACAGAGCTCCATAGTTACTCTGTTTTGATGGGAGAACCTTCCAGAAGGACAACCATCTCTGCAGCACTCCACCAATCAGGCCTTTATGGTAGAGTGACCAGACAGAAGCCACTCATCAGTAAAAGGCACACAACAGCCCGCTTGGAGTTTGCCAAAAGCCACATAAAAGACTCTCAGATGATGAGAAAGAAGATTCTCTGGTTTGATAAAACCAAGATTGAACTCTTTGGCCTGAATGCCAAGCGTTGCGTCTGGAGGAAACCTGGCACCATCCCTACGGTGAATCATGGTGGTGACAGCATCATGCTGTGGGGATGTTTTTCAGCAGCAGGGACTGGGACACTAGTCAAGAGGGAAAGATGAATGGAGCAAAGTACAGAGATGAAAACGTGCTCCAGAGCTCTCAGGACTTCAGACTGGGGCGACGGTTCACCGTCCAACAGGACAACGACCCTCAGCACACAGACAAGACAACGCAGRAGTGGCTTTTGCACAAGTCTCTGAATGTCGTTGAGTGGTCCAGCCAGAGCATGGACTTGAACCCGATCAAACATCTCTGGAGAGACCTGAAAATAGCTGTGCAGCGACGCTCCCCATCCAACCTGACAGAGCTTGAGAGGATCTGCAGAGAAGAATGGGAGAAACTCCCCAAATACAGGTGTGCCGAGCTTGTAGCATCATACCCAAGAAGACTCCAAGTGCTTCAATAAAGTACTGAGTAAAGGGCCCTAATACTTATGTAAATGTGATATTTGCGTTTTTTAAAATTTGAAATACATTTGCCAAAATGTCATTGTGTGTAGATTGATGAGGGAAAAACATTGATTTCATCAATATTAGAACAAGGCTGTAACGTAACAAAATGTGGAAACAGTCAAGGGGTCTGAATACTTTCTGAATGCACTGTATACTGTCCTTTTGAATACATAGAGGAGAGTATCATTACAGATGCAACTAAACTCAAYCCATCCCTCTGGCTTGACTGGGGTTGGATGAAAGCGAATTGCTGCAACATTTGAATAATGTCATCACAGATCTAAAATAACCAACTCTGGTACACAAAAAGGGCTTGCTTTCATATGCACTGTGTTCCTATTAGGACAGCTTAAGAGTCACAAGGATGTCCTAATATAGACACCGTACTCAGGAATAATCTATAACCTATGAAAGATCTATGGAAGACCAACCTTGATAGACAAAGTGAAAGCCCTTGGCCGTCTCCGGGCCTACCGTGGTGAACTTGATGGTTATCTGGTTACCAGTGCTCAAGGGTAGAGACTCCCCTGAAGAAAGAAAGACATTGGCAATCAAACACAATTTACAAGTCCACCGAACACAAASATTTCACGGGATGAAATGGAGGTTATTCTTCTGATTAATTTGTACATATGTGAAATCTTCATTTGACCAGTTTCTCACAGCAGGAAAATAATCCTGCAGAAACTAGAAGTGGTCATTATTATGTGGATTATTTTTAATGGACATTTATGTATGGGTTGATACACTTTCAGTTAGGATAAATCAAGTGGAAAAAGTGGAAAATACAAACTATAGAAGCCTTTTTAAACCTTGAATACACTATAATTTACATGTCCTGCAATGCAGGAAAATTCTCTGCGACAAAAGAGTGATCAAATGAAAACAGCACATCTGTAGGTTGCTGTCCAACAACGGATGATCCGACCCAGTCACAGATCAATGTATCAGAGTCCATTGGATTAATCAATCACTTTGATCTCCAATCTGGCTTTGTTGAACTCTGAAGCCTTTCAGTGCAGAACTGATCAGCTGCTGGTTCAATGTTATATTTGAAGAAGGATATTAATTTGCTTTGATAGGAGGCGTCTTATTGACTGCCAACTCCAGTCAAGCCAGAGGCACTCTCATCCCACCTCTTCTCTTCTATTTTCTTCGTCTTCGTCTTTATCTTCGTCTTCGTCGTTGTCTTCTTCTTCTTCTCAGTCTCTCTGACACTTTTGTGGTCTCATCCCCAAGATGGGATGAGGGGGAAATGTATGGCCCTGCATCAGCACTTACCTCTTTGTCAAGAACATATTTTCAAGTGTTTCTGATTACATGGTACACATTGCAACCATGTCATTTTCCACCATCACGACACACACACACACACACACACACACACACACACACACATACACATACACACACACACACACACACACACAACACACACACACACACACACACACACACACACAAGGCTCAATAGCTCAGCATAAGTGAGGGTATGGACCCAAGGGAACAGGTGCTTTTGATAAATATAATAACTATAGGTAGAGTAAATGTGGGGGAAACGGAGGCAGGGGAAGTATGTGTAACTATCATAGGGATCCATCTTGGGCTTTGTTCTCTTATGTGTGTAGCTCAGAGTTCTCACAATTCATTTGAGATTTTCATGGAACGTGAATGTGGTGTACTGGGATTCTGACACAGAGTGGTGCTGGAGACTAAAATGATACCAAACAATAGGGTTGAATGTGTGATTAATGCATAGCCCTACAGATGTGGCCACAAAGCCCTCAAAGAGCAAGCGGCAAAAAGGTGACAAAAGGAAAAACTCAACAACAAAAAACTCCAGTTCTGTGCTGCTGTTGCTGACTGTGCTGCTGTTGTCTGTCCTTGTGTTGCGTTGCTTTTTGTATTACCTGAGTGGGAGCCAGAGAGAGAAGACAGGAGTGGAGACTGCTGCGTAGGCCCATCATAAATGTCCACCACGTCATTGAGTGACGTCTGGAACAAGACAAACTGTCCAAACAACACTGAAGGAGAAAGAGAGAAAGAGAGAAAGAGAGAGAGAAAGAAAGAGGGAGAGAGAGAGAGGTTGACGTGTGAAACTAAACAAAAATATTAACAAACAAGCTAACACCATTGTGTTAACATCATTCATAATTTCACAGGCGTAATGTTATATACGGTGGCCATTTAGAAAATGCACGAGAGCTTAATTGTGACATCTATTTTGGCCCCCCGAAGCCAGTAAGTCTCAGCGCATAGTAGGTACTAAAGCGCGGCAAAATAGATAAAACGGGTCGTTATACAATTACTGTTTTGTCAACTGCTCCTGCTCTCTTTAGCGACGAGCATATTGAGATGCTTTATATTGTATTTATTGTGCCAATAACATCATAAAAGTACATMATTATTCTTCATTACAACAGCAGTGACCTTAAAGCTGAAGCAAGGACTTCCAGAGGTAACAGGGCTGTATGTTTATTTCAATATTTGAATTGAAAACCTCTCGGGGACCATTCTCTTTGTGTTTGGAGCGAAGCCACAGTAAACTGGTGCACCCTGGGGGCTCCCTCTCCACTGTGTACAGTAATAAAGAAGTATCCTAATTTAGCCTCCCTAACCGCTTTGAGAGAGTCATTGTGAAGGCAGAAAAAACTGATTACCCATCCTACTCATTAGCATTACAAAACTCTACTGTACTCGCCCTAAATTGTTATGAAATGACAATTTTTCTGTTAAGACTACTTCTTCTCAGGAGAAACAGTAAGTTGTAAAGGTGTCCGTATACCTAGGTTATGCTTCGCAAGTGACCGTCCGTGCTCGCATACTCCCTAAAGACCAGAAAYACTTCCTCAAAATAGTCTGAATTAATCAAAGACAAATCAAGAAATATGTCAATAATTTTGACGTTTTTACAGAGGAGGTCTTTGTTGCTCAATTTTACATCTAACTAAGATGTTTGGTGAAGTATTTCTCAAGTGAAAACATTTGCTTAAACACTTCATGTTCCCACTCCTACTAGGAGTAGTACTGTTGACCAATCACAGACAAAGGGGCGTAGACATCGGCTACCGAACTTCGACCTGTCTCAATGAAAATTGTGTGCACTAACAGCCCCCAGCCAAGAAACTGCCCGAAGACCAAAACAAACAAAAACGTCACAAAATGTTATCATAATATATGGACGAACTGTTTCGACTGGGAAGCATACAGTAAACATAAGTAACTTCACTAAGGCAAAGGTAGTTGCTGATTTCTCTAACATTACATTCTCCCTGACCCAAATTAAGTTCAGTTTCCAACACGGACGGCCCAATGATGTAGGCCTTACCCAGAATTCCCAGGTTTTCTAGAAATGAAATTTAGATGATTTTTTCTGCTTATTTCTGCTTATTCTAGGAATCTTCCAACTGGGACTTCTGGAAAACCTGAGAGTTTGGAGAAAGTTACCGCAATTTTGTAACCCTAGGCCCACTTTAAACTAACTTTTGAATTTTAAGTGATCTTGAAATGATGAGATCTAAATCCTACGAATTATCACCTTAGATAATATATGAGACTAGGGAGGAACACTAAATGAACTCACTTGCACCATCTTGCCCTACTAACTGTGGATTAGGAAGTTAGTTAAAGAGGTGAATTAATCTACTAGAAGTTAGTTTTAAAGAGGATAATGAATCAACTAGAAGTTAATTAAAAGAGGCTAATTAATCTACTAGAAGTTAGTTAAAGACGTGAATTAATCTCCTAGAAGTTAGTTAAATAGGTGAATTAATCTACTAGAAGTTAGTCAAAGAGGCGAATTAATCTACTAGAAGTTAGTTAAAGAGGTGAATTAATCTACTAGAAGTTAGTTAAAGAGGCGAATTAATCTACTAGAAATTAGTTAAAGAGGTGAATTAATCTACTAGGGCTCAGGGCAAAATGCATCTCTACGTACCAATAAGCTTATAGGACTGTTATGTTGTGATTACGCCCAAAGCTTCTCACATAGGGTGTCTCATTACACCCCATAGTCATCCTGATAGTAAATAAACTTTTTCTTTTTAAAATATTTTTTTAAGGGGTGGATSAGTTTAATATTGTTGCTTCCATCAATGTAAGTGTCTGCATCATTTCCAATCCCCAATATATTTTTKGRGTAAATATATCCATATACATACACATACATACACATATGCATACACATATATACATACACATACCTATATAGATATACATACATTTAAAAAAAATATATACCTTTATTATTCCCCACACACCCTACCACCCTTCCCCCAATTGGAGTAAACCAATAGACAACAGCACCCAGGCTTCCACCCTCAGTCCACACATCTTATACACATTTTACAGACACAATCTATTTTACAATAGTTATATTTTGTTTGTTTTTAGTCCTTCCTCTATTTCTGATGTCCATCCAGTTTGATTTCTATTTGTAACTGTGCTATTTGACAACGTTTCTGAACCTATATACATTTTACAGACCCCGTATGTTTTACATTGGTTATCTTGTTATTAGTCCCACCCTTCAGCTCCATTCAACCCCTCCCATCTATTTCTTAACACCATCCATTCTATTTGCCATATATTTTTCAACTGTACTGTGATGCTTCACAAAAGTACTGAACCTTTCTATTCTCATAGCTTCTACAGATTGTAAATTAAAAATAAACATTTTTGCTAAAATAATTATTATATTATTGATTGATTAACTATGGCTTTTGAAATCACCCAGTATTGCTATCTGCAGCGTTAGTTCTAGGCAAATGTTGCAATTCTTCAGCCATTTCTGGACCTGTGACCAAAAACGACCTAAAATATACTTTGTGGAGGTCATACATTCATCTTTCCTGATTCCCTTTGATTTCTTGCCTTAATGAAATTGTATCTTTACGCTAACAGTCGCCATGTGAATCCCATTCAGGAGCCCTATGTATCATCCGTCTCAAACTAGGAGAGCTGATTAAGGATCATTTTAGCCTTTTATTTTAAAACATTTTAAATAATTGTTTTTGATTACGGCACCTGATATTCCCAGGCGGTCTCCCGTCCCAATACTAACCAGGCCCGACCCTTAACAAATGTGTTCAGGGTGGCATGGTCACAAGCTTATTATTTTTTACTCCATTTTCTCCCTGAATTAGGTCCCGTGGCTCGTCTTTGCATCTCCTCAATGGGCTCGGGAGAGGCGAAGGTCGAGTCATGCGTCCTCCGAAACATGACCTGCCTGGCCATCTACTTCTTTCCACACTGTGTGCTGTCCTATGGGGCTCCCAGTCACAGCCGGTTGTGACACAGCCTGGGATTGAACCTCAGGCTTTAGCAGCGCCTCAGCACTGCAGTGCTTTTGACTGCTGCGCCACCCAGGACCCAGTGTAGTCTTTTAGATCACAATGAATGGCACTACATGGACAGGGGGGAGCTGATCCTACTCTGGCACACATGATACATTTATTTATTTATTTTTAAATTAAATTGTATTTATTTTACCTTTATTTAAAAGAACAAACTCTTATTTACAATGACGGCCTACCCCGGATGACGCTGGGCCAATTGTACGCCGCCCTATGGGACTACCAATCACGGCCGGATGTGATGCAGCCTGGATTCAAACCAGGGACTTCAGTGACGCCTCTTGCACTGAGAGGCAGTGCCTTAGACCACTGTGCCACTCGGGAGTCTTTTAGTCATTACATGGACAGGGAGAGCTGATCCTGACTCCTACATGTACAAACAAGGCCATTATGGATGGATTTTATTCCTGGGCTGCCGAAGAGCCAGCTGCACAGAGGCCATGTCCCAAATACCACCCAATTTGCTATATAGTGCACTATTTTTGACCAGAGCCCTATGGTCAAAATTACCACACTACAAAGGGGATATGGTGGCATTTTGTACTTCTATTAGTTCCTGCCAAGGCAGCAGCTACTCTTCCTGGGGTTTATTAGGGATCCCCATTAGTTCCTGCCAAGGCATCAGCTACTCTTCCTGGGGTTTATTAGGGATCCCCATTAGTTCCTGCCAAGGCATCAGCTACTCTTCCTGGGGTTTATTAGGGATCCCCATTAGTTCCTGCCAAGGCATCAGCTACTCTTCCTGGGGTCCAAACATATTAAACAATTTACATTACAAATAAAACAAAAGATAAAGCAGGACATCATATAACATTATTACACCACTACATATCTACAATACAAAATGTATAAAACAATATAACAATGTACGTGTGTGTAGAGCGTGTGCTAGCACTTGTGTGTCTTCACAGTTTCCCGCTCTTCCGTAAGGTGTATTTTTACCAGKTTTTTTTTACTGCTTGCATCGGTTACCTGATGTGGAATAGAGTTCCATGTAGTCATGGCTCTATGTAGTACTGTGCGCCTCCCATAGTCTGTTCTGGACTTTGTGAAGAGACCGCTGGTGGTATGTCTTGTGGGGTATGCATGGGTGTCCGAGCTGTGTGCTAGTAGTTTAAACAGACAGTTCGGTGCATTCAGCTTTCTTACAAAAACAAGTAGTGATGAAGTCAATCTCTCTTCTTTTTAATTTAACATTTATATTAAACATTTTTAAAATATATATATTTTTTTTTTGCATATTCGAAACACACAATATACTTGCAGTGAAGCCGCTCAACAACTACATCATACCAGTCATCCAACAGATTCCCATTCAAAGCGACACACAGAAGCATCCAGGGTCAATGCCCTGCTCAAGGGCAGGTTGACCGATCTACCACCAGGCCAAAAAAACGTGAACCCGAACCCTCCGAGATCCCCCCACAGTTCCCCAATAGCTGTCCCTCAACCATTCGAGACCCCTCCCACAGTCCCCCCCAGGAACAATCTCTCTTCCACTTCCAATTTAAGCCATGAGAGATTGACATGCATGTCATTAATGTTAGCTCTCCGTGTACTTTTCAGGGCCAGCCGCGCTGCCCTGTTCTGAGCCAACTGCAATTTTCCTAAGTCCCTCTTTCTGGCACCTGACCACACTACTGAAGAGCAGTCCAGGTGTGACAAATCTAGTGCCAGTAGGACCTGCCCTGTTGATAGTGTTGTTAAGAAGGCAGAGCAGCACTTTATTATGGACAGACATCTCCCCATCGTTGCTACTGTTGAATTTGGGATGCAACCAGAGTGAATCATAAGTCATTATTGTGAATGTTTCCCCTACTGTAGATTCTAGAACTCTGTGTCCCTAGATTCTAGAACTCCTCCTGTCCCAAGAGTCTAGAATTCCCCCTGTCCCTAAATTATACAACTCCCATTGGCCCTAGATTCTAGAACACCTCCTGTCCCTAGATTCTAGAACTCCCCCTGGCCCTAGATTCTAGAACTCCCCCTGGCCCTAGATTCTAGAACTCCTCCTGTCCCTAGATTATAGAACTCCCCCTGGCCCTAGATTCTAGAACTCCTCCTGTTCCTAGACTCTAGAACTCCCTCTGGCCCTAGATTCTAGAACTCCTCCTGTCCCTAGATTCAGGAAGAGGCTCTAGAATCTAGCAATGAGATCAGCAGGGCAGGGGAGTTCTAGAATCTAGGGCAGGAGGAGTTCTAGAATCTAGGGCCAGGAGTGAGTTCTCTAGAATCTAGGGGACAGGAGGGTTTCTAGAATCTAGGGACAGGAGGAGTTCTAAGAATCTAGGCAAATAGGGAGAGTTGCTAGAATGATTCTAGGGACGAGTGAGGCGGTGTCTGAATCGTAAGGACAACATGAAGGTTGGGTTATTGTCTTTTCAGAAATCTTAGCGATCGGAATGACTGTAAGGTAGTTTAGATCTAGGGCTAGAGGGAAGTCTATTAAATGAATCTTTAGGACGAGATAGAGTTCTTTACAGATTAGCTGGTAGTGGATAACAGGAGGAGTTGCGTTAGCAATAGTTAGTTGAGACAGGAGTAGTTCTAGAATCTACATGGTGACAATGTTAGTGAGATGTTCTAGATAGTCATTATTGTTAAGGGCTATGGTAGCGTTGTAGTTTTAGAAGTTGCTAGGCCAAGTTGCGGTGTCTAGAGTAACTAGTTGGACCTGGGATAGGAGTTTCTAAGTATAATCTTAGTGAGACCAATTGAGGAAGTGTTCTAGATAATCTATTTTTGCGGATTAGGAAGTTAGATTGGTCTTAGCTAGAAATCTAGGGCAATGGAGTAGTTTTCTTAGAAATTTCAGGTAGAGTGGTTTCCTATGGACGGTCTAAGAATATACATTTTAGGTGGGTTAGGACGGTAGTCTTTTAGAATCTCAGGGCCTATAGGGATTGATAGATAATCGGATATGGACTTAGGATTTGGATATTTTTGAAGGTTCTAGGGAATCTCCTTGGGACTTTGGACGTTCGAAAATCTAGGGAGGTATGAGAGTCAGTTATACGCCGATCTCATAGGAGCGAAATGGGAAGGACGGTGGAGGAATACGGACGAGGACAGGCTGAGGTGTTTGGATTCTGAGTGGGACATGGGCTGGGTGATCTTTAGATGCAATTCTAGGAGTCGCAGCGGGGGTAGTTGTGTACGAATCTAGGGTCAGGGATGTGTTGTAGGTAGTCCTAGAGGACCGAGCGAGAGGAGTTATGAGAGGAAATTATAGGGGAGAGGGAGTTTCCTATAGCTAGTCTACGTGGAATTTAGGACTGGAAAGGTCTAAATCAGGGTCTAGAATTCTGAGGAACCAAGGAGGAGGAGTTACTATAACCATCTATAAGGTGACAGAGAAGATATTCACGATCGTAGTAACAGTATGGATACTAGAGGGGCGATGGTTCATCGTACAATTATACATAACAAGTTCGCGCGTCGAGGTTTATGGTAAAAAGAAGAGCACGAGGGAACTGACTGGGGCCAATTTGGTTCACCCAACAGGCAGCGGTTGGGGTGAAGAAGGCGCAGCAAGCGGCTCTTCAACTAGGAGGCTGAAGGAAATTGGCTTGTCACAAAAGGCATCACACACTCTACAGATGCACAATACAGAGATATGTCATCTCATGTGAGACTAGCTGGTAAACTACTGCAGATTTGATAACGGCGACACATTGCTGCTCGTCGCTCCATCCAGGTAAGGTCGTTATGAATCTCCATGATGTGGTACTGAGCTATAAGGAGATCTCCTGCACACTGCATTGGACCATGGGGCAAAACTTTAGCTCGTCCTCTTCTGTCATGTGAGAACTTCTGTAGCACAACATCGACCGACTTGTCCATAGGAATTCAATGAGCAATAAACAGGGCTCTATGTCATAGGATTGGGGGATAAGAAAATCCACCTGGGTACTGGAGCATCTTTGGCGAACTTGCTCCTGTCCTTATCTAGCTCTTGCTCAGAATCATATCCATCCTGCTCAGTAAGGGTCGGTTTCTATAGAGCTTGGTCTACGCTTTCCGTTCCTTTAACGCAGATCTTATATAGGAATTCTTCCTCTGTACGTGGCTAGGCAGAGTGCATAGATTAAGAACTGGAAGTCCCAGACGATCTACTAGCTGAAACTTTAATCTACGCCGGAAATGGGACCGGGACTACGGAAGGTTTAGGAAGATCTCTCTTGGCAGGTTCCGTTAAGGAATTTATAGATGACTTCGCTCAGCTCACTTGGTGATTGGCTGGAGCAAGTGGTTTTTCAGCTAGACGATTAAGAGGCTTCGATCATTTGGCTGGGGTTCTAAGATTCTAGAAGTATACTTGGACAACTGCGTGGTAGGATTCACTAGACCATTTAAACTCAGGGGCATTTCTATTGAGTGAAGTACACATAGATACGCCGAAGATCATACTAAGAAATGTGACTGCTAGTGGTTGATTACTTGATTCGAGAAACATACATGGTTCTGAGTCATCATAACAGGGAGAGGTTTCTCTGAGATGTACTGCGCCTCGACAAATAGATTCAGCTTACTAATATTTTGAGCAGAGTTATATCCCAACATTGGGCTCATTAGTCAGAGAAGATAGGAAGATGTTTCTCTAGTAACTTACTTCATTGTTGGTCTCGATTATTTAACGACTTCTAGTCAAGACCATCCCTCCTGTCCTAGATTCTAGAACTCCTCCTGTTCCTAGACTTAGAACTCCTCTGGCCCTAGATCTAGAACTCCAAATTTCCTTCTTGAATTTCTGGCTCATATAGATTTTGGAGATACCGGTTTAACTCTTTGCGATAAACGCTACGAGCTTACTTCTTTAGTAACTTGGCGGCTCTTTGACAATAATAAATAGAATCTACTCATTGAGCAACTCAGTTGAAACCTAGATTCACCATCTTGAATCGGACTATAGAATAGGCTCACACTGTCCGTCCTCAGCATATGGTACTCTTTAGGGACATAAAGGACCTGGGTCCAAATTGTTCGGCCCCTAACTCGGTACCTCCTATTGGAGGTCTCTAAAGATAATGGCTAATCACTCGCTCGTCGGAGCCATCAGTAGATTAGGGCTAGATATCTCATCTTCTCTCTCGTGGAGTGCTTGGAGACTTCTAAAGATTAAACTAATTACCACCTGTGTACTCTACCAGTATTTCCTACGCAGGCATTTCACGCTGAGTGTTGACTTGGAAGGTTCTACGGTAGTAGTACGGGCAATCACATAGATTCCAACTTGGGCTGAGGTTCTAGAACCAAGACCAGTCATGGGGCGCCATACAATGATTTCTTAGAATTTCCATCGGGTAACTGTAGCTTATAGGATATCATAGACACTCACCCCCTGGGCCAGACATCGCATTTTATGAATAAAATCAGGAGATTAAAAACAAACTATGATTGAACGCACTGGAGATAGGCTTCGCTGGCACTTCTATCATCGCTATGTATTTCAGGTGGTGTTAATGGGCTTGCAATCGGGTTAATCAGATACTGTAATTCCTGTGTGTCCGCAAGGAGTTCATATTACACATCTGACTTCAGCAAAGACAATTTTTCTGGTAACATGTTGATACAGAATCAAGCGACGAGATATGTTATCTGTCGTCCAGTTCAGGGCGCATACAACAAGAGTTTCCATGAATGTTGACTTCGCTCACAATTTTGGTGTAGATACAGATAATTATTATGGAATATGAGAGGGTTGTTTATTGTTGGGAGATAGAAAGCTAGACGAAGTAACTGTACAGTTTTCTAGAGAAATAAAGTACAATTCTAATTGTCTAGATCTTCGAGAGAGAGTTCGTTCTTATGAAAACACAGTGTCAGCGGGTGGTGAAAAGTAAGTCTCATAAAAACAGCGCGATTATTGCTTCAACAATTTGTTCCATGAAAAGGTTCTTTGTCAAAAGATCAAATTATTGAGATAGATACTTCTAGTGGCAACTATCCCGTCGAAGAATATCACCTGTCACAGCGGCTTAGTAGAAATCAATACACCACTACGGCGGAGGTTTCACGATTTTCATCTTCACAAGTCTTGTCCATCGACGATTCCCTCTCTCAGTGGAGGATAGGGGAAACTTGGAGCCGAGTGGCGGTTATAGTGGAATGTGCAACAAGGGAGGGCAACTATAGCCATCTGTGGGAGGTATAGTTTTAATATCAGATAACTAGGGAATTAGTTTGCAATAGGAGGTCTCTGAACGGAGGTCGCAAACAAGAGAGCAGTTAGTGATATCCAGAGAGAAAGTAGACTCGGAAGAGTTGTGTGGGACATAGTGCACGTATATTTGTGGAATAATTGTGGTATAATAATGTCTGTCAATGATATTTAATCTTTAGTTGGTCTCTTGTGTCTTCAGGGGAGACACTTTAGCAGACTTCATGCGGTAGTTGGGACGCATTGGCAAGACAAGATAGACGCATTGGAAATCAATAGCATGTAAGGATAGTCGTACCATTAAGGAGAGGGGGACAGGTTGTCCACATAATAATCCAGTACTAGCAAGCACTATTACTGTACATTGTAAGCTCTAAACTTCTCTGGGCAATAAAGAGGAATGGCACTGTTGTCTAGATTAATGTTTGTTGTTGTTCTTGTGTGTAACCTTGACATGTCTTTAGACATCTGTATGTTTAATGGTCTGGTAGTAAATTGCTTGGCCCAGACGGAAAAGTATAGTTCCTTTCGCTGAAAGGATAGGGCTTTTCAGTAAGATTTTAATTAAATGAAGATAATAAATCATATTAATAGAAACACACAGGGAAAGAAGTAATAATTTTTATCACTTGGGCTATAACATTACGAGCTCTGCATAATTGGGATTTCTTTGAGTAATTCTCATCATATTCGTCGGTTGGAACAATTATGCTACAGATGAATGACTCTTTTTATAGGCCTTTCGTACCCTGTCAATATTTATGCAGGACTTAAGAGTTTTTGTATCTTTGAAGAATCATAATGAATGTTAGCCAGCAGGGTCAGTAGTCTGGAAAAAGCCACAAGAGAAACAAGCAGAGAAGACAATGATGTCCCAAGTAGAATACAGTCGGAATCAGTCTCACCTGATTGTTGAGAACATAGGCTGGGACCATGAGAAGTTAAAGGTAGTATGTGTTTCATTTTGTAGTCTAGTCATTGTTTTGATGGACAAAGAGAGTATACTTTACATAGATAATGGGAATAGGTGATCGACCCAATAGATTGGAGAAATGTAGAGTGGTCTGTTCAAGTACCTATTGTTGATGGGGGATAGAAATGTTTTAGAACTGAGGCAGTCTAGTTTTCAGGGTAAGGTACTAGTCCTTTCAGGGTAAGTTGACTAGGTTTGGATTTTTTTAGTTAAATTGATAAGGGTAGTACAGGAAACACTCGCATAGTTCACCTCTTATCAGGGACAAATATTGTTTTTGAACATCATCTCTTTAAGGAAATATTTGTTTCAAGGAACATAATAACTAGAGTTACAATGGGGATTGAAAAATGTAAAATTTGAGTACCTGGGTGCAGGGTAAGATTTTTCTAGGGAGGTCATCGGTTGAGATGGTCACGGAGCTTATACAGGGTGATAAAATGGCTGGAGATGTTTCGGGCACTCAGGCTAGCGTCTTTCTAGGTGTCATTATTGGAGAGGCTAGGATTTATGCCTTGGTACATGTGCGCTAAGGTACGGTACTTATATCTTTAATGCAGCGAGGCTTAGTGTGGTTAATCAATAAGTTAGTACTTAATAAGAGAATGTTAATTTGGACAGTGGTCGACGACCATTTTCAGTGGTAAGGGAACTAAGCTTTCACGTAGCTATAAATGAGCACCTAAGACGGCTTCGTCAGCAGGATAAAGCACTCATGGATGTCTTACGCCTTTCAGCCGGAAGGTACTAGTCCTTTCAAGGGTAAGGACCACTATCTTTCACGGGTAAGGACACTTAGTCTTTCAGGGTAAGGGCACTAGCCTTTTCAGGGCAAGGTCACTAGCTTAGTTCACTATCTAGGGTAAGGACACTAGTTCCTTTCAGGGTAAGGCACAGAGTCCT
>NC_036870.1:29532844-29534965 GCF_002910315.2 Salvelinus sp. IW2-2015
AATCTAGGGACAGGGGGGTTCTCAAATCTAGACAGGAGGAGTTCTAGAATCTAGGGCCAGAGGGAGTTCTAGAGTCTAGGAACAGGAGGAGTTCTAGAATCTAGGGACAGGAGGAGTTCTAGAATCTAGGACAGGAGTAGTTCTAGAATCTAGGGCCAATGAGAGTTCTAGAATTTAGGGACAGGGGGAGTTTAGAATCTAGGGCCAAGAGGAGTTCTAGAGTCTAGGAACAGGAGGAGTTCTAGAATCTAGGGACAGGAGGAGTTCTAGAATCTAGGGTCAGGATAGTTCTAGAATCTAGGCCAATGAGAGTTCTAGAATTTAGGGCCAGTGGGAGTTCTAAATCTAGGGCAGGAGAGTCAGAATCTAGGGCCAAGGGGAGTTCTAGAATCCTGGACAGGAGGTTCTAGAATCTAGGGACAGGAGGAGTTCTAAAATCTAGGACAAGAGCAGTTATAGAATCTAGGGACAGGGGAAGTTCTAGAAATCTAGGGGCAGGGGAGGTTCTAGAATCTAGGGACAGGGGAGTTCTAGAATCTAGGGACAGGGGAGTTCTAGAATCTAGGACAGGGGAGTTCTAGAATCTAGAGACAGGAGGAGTTCTAGAATCTAGGGCCAGAGGGAGTTCTAGAGTCTAGAACAGGAGGAGTTCTAGAATCTAGGGACAGAGGATTTCTATAATCTAGGGACAGGAGTAGTTCTATAATCTAGGGCCAATGAGAGTTCTAGAATTTAGGGACAGGGGGAGTTTTAGAATCTAGGGCCAGTGGGAGTTCTAGAATCTAGGGCCAGAGGAGTTCTAGAATCTAGGGACAGGAGGAGTTCTAAAATCTAGGACAGGAGCAGTTATAGAATCTAGTGACAGGAGGAGTTCTAGACTAGGGACAGGGGGGTTCTCAAATCTATCCCTAGATTCTAGAACTCCTCCTGTCCCTAGATTCTAGAACCCCCCTGGGCCTAGATTCTAGAACTCCTCCTGTCCCTAGATTTTAGACCTCCCCCTGGCCCACATGCATATGATAATAGAAACAACACAACAAGATGAAGAGGAGCCGGAAGGCCTTCCTGCATTATCCATCAGTTTGTTCTGCATTACAGTGTAAACAGAGCCAACACAGTTAACACATCTGATGAAACACATTTAATAACACAGGCTGAGAGATATGTTAACTGTCAAGGCAACACATCTGTGTTACCTGATAAGAAATATAGGCCTATAGTTTTTGTGAGAGAAGAGCTGCGATCTACAATCCTGTGCCAATACAATTGTGTTTGGGGAGAGTCACATTTTTAACAGTGTGTGGAGAAGTCTAACAGCAATGCATTAAAATGTCTGAATTTGCAACAGTTGTGATACTGCACACACACAGATCTCCCTCCCTAAATCATACCACTGGCAACCCCAGCCTCCGACTCCAATACTGGGCCAGAGTAAGTCAACTGAACCAAACTCTGGGGAAAAGCTTCACCAGGGAATGTGCATGGTTGAACAGAACAGAGAGCAGAGAGAACAGAGAGAACAGAGACCATGAGCCCTGTGCAGTAAGGAATGTTTTTAATGCTTCAACTATTTCAGTGGTTTTGGCAGGACACTACTGCAGTTGGCTGGCAGAGAGACCATTATCCACGTAGAGTCTACTGGGGGGCAGACTTCATCAACTCCAGACTGTACTGTACAGTGGCACAGCTTCACGTGTTGGAGTGACGCATGTTTTTTTATGTTGGTGTTGCCCCAGATGCGATATTCAGAAAATACCTGACGTTCTACTGAAAATTTCTCTCATAATTACGACTTCTAATGTCTTGCACTCTAATGTCTTGCAATGTTAGAAGAAATGTTGCTGCCAATGGCAACTAAAGTTTTTTTTAAACTAATAAAGTAGCACAACCATGGAGCCAGAGGAGGACTGAGTCCCTGTACACCATGGAGCCAGAGAAGAACTGAGTCCCTGTACACCATGGAGCCAGAGAAGAACTGAGTCCCTGTACACCATGGAGCCAGAGGAGAACTGAGTCCCTGTACACCATGGAGCCAGAGGAGAACTGAGGCACTAGTCTTTCAGGGTAAGGTCACTAGTCTTTCAGGGTAAGGACACTAGTCTTTCAGGGTTAGGACACTAG
>NC_036870.1:29534990-29546646 GCF_002910315.2 Salvelinus sp. IW2-2015
ATACACCATTGGGCCAGAGAAGAACTGATCCCTTTTACACCATGGACCAGAGAAGAACTGATCCCCTAACCATGGACCACAGGAGACACTTGCCTATCCACCTCGTCTACCCATGAGCCAGAGGAGAACTGAGCACTAGTCTTTCAGTTAAGGTCACAGTCTTTCAGGGTTTAGACACTAGTCGTCTTCTCAGGGCCGTTAGGCACACTACGCGTCTTTCAAGGTAAGGACACTAGTCGTTCAGGGGTAGTTCACTCAGTCTATAACAGTGGTAAGACACGACGCCTTTCAGCGGGTAAGGGCACTAGCCTTTGCAGGTAAGGCACTATCTTCAGTTACGGCACTAGTCTTCAGAGGTACGCACACAAGTTAGCCTTCAGCCGCTAAGGGCACCTTAGCCTGTCATAAGGCCCTAAGCTTCAGGTAAGGGCACTAGCCTTTAGGTAAGTCACTACGTCCTTTCAGGGGTGAAGGAACACAACCTTCAGGTAAGGCACTACGCCTTTCAGGGTAAAGGACACTTAGCCTTAGGGCACAGGACACTAAGCCTTCAGTGAGGTACAGACACTAGTCTTTCAGGGAAGGACAAGTAGTCTTTCAGGAAGGCCATAGTCTTCAGCAGGTTAAGGACACAGCCTTTCAGCAGTAAAGGACCACTACCTCTCATTGGTCAACGGGACATTAGTCTTCTCACGGAAGCGACACTAGTCTTTCGCCGCTAGCGGTAAGGAGACGACTAGCTCTTCAGAGCCTAAGGACCACCTAGTCGTCAGGGTAAGGCTTCACTAGCCTTTCAGGGTAAGCCGACACTAGCCTTCACGAGGTAAGACACTAGCCTGTTCAGGGTAAGACGACACTGTCTTCAGATGTTAGGTCACTAGCCTTTCAGCGGTAAGGACACTAGCCTTTCAGGTAAGGACATAGCCTTTCAGGTAAGGACACTACCTTTCAAGGGACACTACTTTAAGTTCACAGCAATACATTTACATCTTCTAAGGCTAAGTCAAAAGACACAGGTTTGAATTAGAGCTACGTTATACCCATGCTCAATCATGTTTATACACTAGACTACATTATCATTGGTCTCACAAAGCCAAACGCCGCACCGATGACTCACTCAGCAGAGAGCAGGCACAGTCTTGCTCTTCACAGCAGCTAGTGGCAAAACCCTGCTGCTTCCAGTGCTGTATAAAAGCTTCTCAACACACGATCACACCTACGCGCACACACACACACACACACACACACACACACACCCTACACACACACTACACACATCACACACACACACACACATCACCACTCACACACACACACACACACACTACACACACACACACACACACGCGACACACACCACCACACACACACACACCTACACACAACACACACACACACACACAGTTTAGCACCTCCCGAGCTAAGTACTTCAGCCCATAAGCAGAACAAGGGTACGTCCCAAAAGACACCCTATTCCCTATGTAGTGCAGTGTAGTACTTTTGACCAGGGCCCATCGGGTGGTCAAAAGTACTGTACTTCATAGGGAGTAGGGTATMATTTGGGACACAACCCTTAACACCTGGCTCAGCACTATTTCAGGTAGTTGTTCGACACAGACCTCCGCAGCATGAGATTGCCCTTTCCCAAACGCGTCTCGCTCACTTAACACACTCTGACAGACGCTTACGAGGTTATATGGAAATTAAACCAATGATTAGTTCAGATTCCCTTTCCTTTTCCCCAGTGTTAAGATTTCTCTCTATGCTGCTATCTTTTTTTCAGTTTGGTTCTCTCCACCTGATGGTGTCTTTGACTGTTTTCTGTTTCATCCAGTTCTTTCAGGGACATGGGGAGAGAGAAACATCGAGAGGGAGAGAGAGAGAAACATAGAAAGAGAGGGAAAGAAAAAGAGAGGGAAAGAGAAAGAGAGGGAAAGAAAAAGAGAGGGAAAGAGAAAGAGAGGGAAAGAAAAAGAGAGGGAAAGAAAAAGAGAGGGAAAGAAAAAGAGAGGGAAAGAGAAAGAGAGGGAAAGAGAAAGAGAGGGAAAGAGAAAGAGAGGGAAAGAAAAAGAGAGGGAAAGAAAAAGAGAGGGAAAGAGAAAGGGAGAAATACTTTCTTTTGAGATGAATGGAGCCTGTAGTCACCTTTGACGCCAACAGAAGGGGTAAGGACAGGAACAAAACCATTGTATACAGCATACAATTACCATCTGAAAGATGTAAAGCGGAAACATATGATTCAAGGTTGGACAGAAGGTTGACGTCTTTGGCTGAATTAATTCTATTCAAATGCAATAACTTTCTCAGCTACAAAATTGAAAATTGAAATAAAGTGTGCAACAGTCTTCAAGGCTTTCCTTTTAAAAACCCTTTCACCCTCTATAGTGCAAAGTAAATGCAATTAAGACACAAAATACCCTTTGTGTCAAACATTAGCAATCCAAGCATCAAGCACGGAATACATATTACTGCAATATAAACACCTTGGCTTAATGCAAATTACTCTTTAATAACCTTGCGGTAGAAGGGAAGGGATGCTCAATGATTGTCACACTGGACGAGAATCCCAGTCACTGCAGTATTCATGAAATCAGTGAAAAGGGCCAATAACGTTTACGCGAGAGGCTTGACTCATAAAGATGTCTAATACTAAAATCTGGGCCCTGCGTCTGTGTAATCAGCGGCTCAGAAGAGATAGAGGAGAGAGGGGTAATCACCCCCTGGTTGATCCATGCTGCCGCTGGCTGGCCTGCTGCTGTTCTGGCTGGAGAGAGAGAAAGGGAGAGAGAGAGACAAAGAGAGGCCTGCTGCTCTTCTGGCTGTAAAGAGAGAGAGAGTGGCCTGCTGCTCTTCTGGCTGTAAAGAGAGAGAGAGTGGCCTGCTGCTCTTCTGGCTGTAAAGAGAGAGAGAGAGAGTGCGCCTCGCTGCAGTTCTGCCGAAAGAGAGAGAGCAGTGCTGCTGCGTTCTGGCTGTAAAGGACGATGACGAGAGGGTCTTGGCCTGCTGTCTTTCTGGCTGTTAACAGAGAGAGAGAGTTGCGCTGCTGTTTCTGCGTAAGACGAGAACTGCTGCTGCTGTAGTGTAAGAGAGAGAGTGTGCCTGCTGCTTTCTGCGCTGTAAAGAGAGATGAGAGAGAAGAGATGAGAGAGTGCCTGCTGCTGTTCTCTGGCTGTAAAGAGAGGAAGAGAGTGGCCTGCTGGCTGTTCTGGCTGAAAGAGAGGAGAGAGAGTGCCGCTGCTGTCTGCTGTAAAAGAGAGAGAGTGGCCTGCTACTGTTCTGGCTGTAAAGAGAGAGAGGAGAGTGGCCTGCTGCTGTTCTGGCTGTAAGAGAGAGAGAGAGAAGCAGGCCTGCTGTTGTTCTGGCTTAAAGGAGAAGAAGAGTGGCCTGCTGCTTTATGGCTGGCTAAAGAGAGAAGAACAGTGCCTGCCTGCTGTTCTGTGCTGTAAAGAGAGAGAGGAGGAGAAGGTGGCCTGCTGCTGTTCTGGTGTAAAGAGAGAGAGAGAGAGCGGAGAGAGAAAGGAAGATGCACGAGAAGAGAGAGCCGAGAGAGATGCCTGCTGCTCTTCTGGCTGTAAAGAGAGAGAGAGTGCCTGCTGCTCTTCTGCTTAAAAAGAGAGAGAGATGGCCTGCCTTCTGTTCTGCGGTAAAGAGAAGAGAGTGGCCTGCTGCTTCTGGCTCGTAAGAGAGAGAGAGAGAGTGGCCTGCTGCTGTTCTGGCTGTAAAGAGAGAGAAGAGGGCTGTTCTGCTGTTCTTGGCTGAAAGAGAGAGAGAGTGGCCTGCTGCTGTTCTGGCTTAAAAGAAGAGAGAGTGGCCTGCTGCGTTTTTGGCTTGTAAAGAGAGAGAGAGAGTGGCCTGCTGCTTTCTGCTGTAAAGAGAGAGAGTGGCCTGCTGCTGCTTGTGGCCTGTACAAGAGAGAGAGAGTGGCCTGCTGCTCTTCTGGCTGTAAAAGAGAAGAAGAGTGGCCTGCTGCTGTTTCGGCTGTAAAGAGAGAGAAGAGGCCTGCTGCTGTTCTGCTGTAAAGAAACCGAGAGAGTGGGCCTGCTGCTGTTCTCGCTGTAAAGAGAGAGAAGAGTGGCCTGCTGCTGTTCTGGCTCTTAAGAGAGATGAGAGAGAGTGGCCTGCTGCTTTCTGGCTGTAAAGAGAGAGAGAGTGGCCCTGCTGCGTTTGGCTGTAAAGAGAGAGAGAGTGGCCTGCTGCTCTTCTGCGCTGTAGAGAAGAGGAGAGTGGACCTGCTCCTGTTCTTGGCTGTAAAGAGAGAGAGAGTGGCCTGCTGCTGTTCTGGCCTGTAAAGAGAGAGAGAGTGGCCTGCTGCCTGTTCTGGCTGTTTAAAGAGAGAGAGAGAGAGTGCCTGCTGCTGTTCTGGCTGTTAAAGAGAGAACGAGAGTGGCTGCTTGCTGCTGTTCTGGCTGTAAGAGAGAGAGAGTGGCCTCTGCTGCTTTCTGGCTGTAAAGAGAGAGAGAGAGTGGCTGCTGCTGTTCTGCTGGTTATAAGAGAGAGAGAGTGCTCCTGCTGCCTGGTGAAAGAGAAGAGAGAGAGTGGCCTGCTGCTGTTCTGGCTGTAAAGGAGAGATGAGAGAGTGGCCTGCTTGCCTGTTCTGGCTGTAGAGAGAGAGAGTGGCCTGCTGCTGTTCTGGCTGTAAAGAGAGAGAGAGAGAGTGGCCTGCTGCTGTTCTGGCTGTAAAGAGAGAGAGAGTGGCCTGCTGCTGTTCTGGCTGTAAAGAGAGAGAGAGTGGCCTGCTGCTGCGCCCCCCTATTGACAATACGTTTTTAAAGAGAGAGAGCGAAAGAGAGCAAGAGAGAGAACAAACTCTTCTCACTCTTTGTTGATTTCAAAAAAGTTTGACTCAATTTGGGACGAGGGTCTGCTATACAAACTGATGTAAAGTGTTGGGGGCAAAACATACGACATTATAAAATCCATGTACACAAACAACAAGTTTGCGGTTAAAATTGGATAAAACACACACATTCCTATCCACAGGGATGTGGGGGGAGACACAAATTGGCGAGGGCACTAGAACAGTCTGCAGCACCCGGCCTCACCCTACTAGAATCTGAAGTCAAATATCTACTGTTTTCTGATGATCTGGTGCTTCTGTCCCCAACCAAGGAGGGTCTACAGCAGCACCTAGATATTCTGCACAGATTCTGTCAGACCTGAGCCCTGACAGTAAATCTCAGTAAGACAAAAATAACGGTGTTCCAAAAAAGGTCCAGTTGCCAGGATCTCAAATACAAATTCCATCTAGACACCGTTGCCCTAGAGCACACAAAAAACTACACGTACCTCGGCCTAAACATCAGAGCCACAGATAACTTTCACAAAGCTGTGAACAATCTGAGAGACAAGGTAAGAAGGGCTTTCTACTCCATCAAAAGGAACATAAAATTCGACATACCAAAATACTTGAATCAGTTATAGAACCCATTCCCCTTTATGGTTGTGAGGTCTGGAGTCCTCTCACCAACCAAGAATTCACAAAATGGGACAAACACCAAATTGAGACTCCGCATTACAATGTAAAACACCAAATAACGCATGCAGAGCAGCATTAGACCGATACCCGCTAATTATCAAAATCCAGAAAAGAGACGTTAAATTCTACAACCACCTAAAATGAAGCGATTCCCAAACCTTCCATAACAAAGCCATCACCTACAGAGAGATGAACCTGGAGAAGAGTCCCCTAAGCAAGCTGGTCCTGGAGCTCTGTTCACAAACACAAACAGATCCCACAGAGCCCCAGGACAGCAACACAATTAGACCCAACCAAATCATGAGAAAACAAAAAGATAATTACTTGACACATTGGAAAGATTTAACAAAAAACAGAGCACACATTTCCCTCAGATTACACAGACCATAAAGCATTTGTCTCTCTCTCCCTCTTTCTCTGAGTGCTGGGTGTGTTTTGGAGGGGCTGAGTGGTAGCCTATAAGAGCCTCCTGTCTGTGCCTCATTTCAACCTCACATTAGCATTCAGTCCATCTGCAGGATTTGGATCCTGGCATCGCTCTCTCTCTCTCTCTCTTTCTCTCTCTCTCTCTCTCGCTCGGAAGCAGTAATCCGTCTGTCTGTGTGTTGTACCCTCCATCCTCTCCTCCAGAGGAGGGCCCTGGCCCCACAGTGTCAACAGCCCCCTACAGGGCTTCTGAGTCCCAGAATCAGACCCAGATCAGATCATCAGACAGATGGGACAGACATGGTGGGTCCCTACCCAGCCAGCCTCCTCATCTGTGGTACCGTAGCAGCCGCAGGTTGTGTCCCCCTATGGTACCATATTTCCTATATACTGTAGTGTACTAAGTTTGACCAGAGCATTATGGACCCTGGTCAAAAGTTGTGCACTATAAAGGGAATAGGGTACCATACAGGGAAGGGTGCCATATGGGAATAGGGTACCATACATGGAAGGGTGCCATATGGGAATAGGGTGCCTTTGGAAGCTTAGAGATGGCTTTCTAATCAGACAAGGACAATCAACCCACTGGGCACAGACGTCAGTTCAACGTCTAGTTTTGATTTGTTGTCAACTAACGTAAATTTAACGTGAAATCAACAACAAATTTCACATCATTGGATTTAGGTTAAAAGTTGGGTGAAAAAAGGATGAAATCCTTATGTTGAATTTTTTATTTATTTTTACAAATGCAATCCGTTTCCCACGCTGATTCAAAGTCGTCACATTGATTTTTATGTGTTGAAATGACATGGAGATAACGTTGATTCAACCAGTTTTTGCCCAGTGGGAACTCATCTTAGGCTGTGCTTTAGTTAAATGAAGTAACATGGATGCATGTATAGAACCAGATGACGCACAGTATACTCCATCATTAAACAATGAAATACACAAGATTAGTTCACCGTGGGGATTTCAGCATGGCTGTGCTGCCATTGTAGGCAGTCATTTGCAGGAACTGATGTGTCCTTGGATTGAGATGTCTGGACCAGCATTTAAAATCTACTGATGCCATTGAAATACTCCAAAATCATCATCATCTGAAATGAATAATTAATCACATTAATAATTTACGATCCATGACTAAGAGTAACACATATTTCATCTGCCCTTTTTCAGTTTCTCTTCAGATAATGACATCACAACGGAACCACCACCGGCGGCAAGAGTCAAAATATATTTTCCCACGCCAAAGACAATAAAGGACATACTATTTGATTACCGTCCACAGTGGGAAGCTAGCACAGGGGTATGACATCTAGGCATTAAAGCCAAACCCTTTAGCATGGTCATAAAGTATTCTCTTCTCCCCTGCCTTCTCTCTTGTCTGTCTCTCGTGTGCATGCAGACACTTTGCCTCCAGTTATATTACAGTAGGTTTGATGTTTTTCGCTCTAGGCTTCCACAGCCTTATCCAGTCTGGAGGGACTCACAACGAGGGAGGGAATGAGGGAGGGCGAGAGAGAGAGAGAGATCTAATGGAATAGTATAGAAAGACGGTGCGGGATGCTAACTGAAAGCTTAGGTCAGCTCACGGTATGCCTGTAGGATACATTTAAAGCATCAGGGAAAGAAAACTGAGCAACGGTAAGAATTTACCCAAATCTGTTGAATAGAAATGTAAATTGGATTCTCCCTGAAGCAGTATGGAGCAGCAAGAACTCTCATCACTCTCATTGCTTCTATGAATGGACTGACAGTCAGATGACAATCATATTAGTGAGATTGCCATCAGTCTCCAATCTTGCTGATATACAGTATCACAGCTTGGTTTAGTGACTGCATGGTCCTGAAGTCTTTAGCTCAAACTTTACAGTAATAGCACTGTGTCTGCAATGGTTAAAGGCTATCTTCACTTTATGAATACATTGTTAGTATTACATTTCAATGAGTCTCAAGGATGCTTTATATAACCCGTTTTCACAATCTTTCCAGGACTTCAAAAAATATAATTCATGAGTGGGCCATGAGGGGTCAACAAGACAGATAATTTACATGCATTAGATATGAAATCTCACTTCATGTATTTAATAATATAAAAACGACCCACACACCACAGTATCACAAACTAATTGTCTTAGTTGTGTGGTGAGGAGGAGATGCTGTGTTGAAAAGGTAAATTAATGAACCTTTTTCAAACTCAAGAAAGAAAGAGTGACAGGGTCAACAAGACCAAGTTCCCACTTTGAGTTTCAAGTGGAGAACTCTGCTGAGCAGCTTGCCTCGCGGGGGAGTTACAGCTAGATATAACCTGGTAGATATGGAGGGAGGGCTCTCCCCTCTGGGTCACCTCTTTTTATCTCTCCTGCTCTCCCTCTTCTCCTCTCTATGCGGTCCTCTCTTTTTATCTCTCCTCTCCTCTGTCTCCCCTCTCGTCTCTGGGTCCCCTCTTTTTATCTCTCCCTCTTCCTCTTCTCTCCCTCTGCTCTCTGGGTCCCTCTCTTTTATCTCTCCCTTCCTCTGTCCTCCCCCTCCTCTCTGGGTCCCTCTTTTTATCTCTCGCGTCTGTCTCGCCTCGTTCTCTCTGGTCTTCTTTTTATCTCTCCCTCCCTTGTCTCCCCCTCTCTACTCTGGGTCTCGTCTTTTTATCTCTCCCTCTCCGCTTCCTCTTCTCTCCGTCCCTTATCTCTCCCTGTCTCCCCTGCCCCTTTAATCTCTGCTCCTCTGTCTCTCTGGGTCTTCTTAACCTTCTCTCTATTGTTCCCCTCTCTCGGCCTCTTTTATCTCTGCCCTCTCCTCTCCCCCCTCTCTTGGTCTCTCTTACTCTGTGCCCTTGCTCTCTTCCTCTTTTTATTTCTCCCTGCTTTTCTCTCCCTCCTCTCTCGGTCCCTCTTTTATCTCTCCTCTCTCTCCACCTCTCTCTCTGGGTCCTGTCTTTTTATTCTCTCCGTTCGTCGCCTCTCGTTCCCTCTCATCTCTGGGTCCCCTCTTTTTATGCTCTCCTGCTCGTACCTCTGTCTCCCCCTCTCTCTCTGGTCCTTCTTTTTATCTTCTCCCTCGTCCTCTGTATCCCCTCTCTCTCTCTGGGTCCTCTCTTTTATCTCTTCCCTCTCTCCTCTGGTCTCGCCCCTCTCTCTCTGGGCCTCTCTCTTTTATAGTCTCCCCTCCCGTCTGTCTCCCCTCTCTCTCCGTGGGTCTCTCTTTTTATATTTCCATCTCTCCTCTGTCTCCCCCTCGTCTCTCTGGGTCCCTCCTTTTTATCTCTACCTCTTGTCTCCACCCTCCTCTCTCTGGTCCCCTCTTTTTCTGCTCTCGCTCTGTCTCCCCTATCTCTCTGGGTTGCCCGACTCGTTTTATCTCTCCTCTACTTGTCTCCCCCTCCTCTCTGCTGGGTCCCCTCTTTTTATCTCTCCCGCGTGTCCTGCCCCCTCTCTCTCTGGGTCCCCTCTTTTTATCTCCCCTCTACCTCTGGTATCCCCCTCTCTCTCTGGTCCTGTCTTTTTATCTCTCCCTCTAGCCTCTGTCGCCCCTGCTTGTCGTCTGGGAGTCCTGCTCTTTTATCTCTCCTCTCTCCCTCTGTCTCCCGCCGTCTCTCTCTGGGTTCCGCCTCTTTTTCTCTCCGCTCCTGTCCCCCCTCTCTCTCTGGGTCCCTCCTTTTATCTCGTCCATGCTACCGTCTGTCTCCCCCTCTCTCTCTGGGTCCTCTCTTTTTATATCTCCCTCTGTCCTCCCCTCTCTCTCTGGGTCCTCTCTTTTTCTATCAGTTTCTCTCCCTCATCTCTCACTTCTTTGCCCTCACCTTCTTGTATTTTTTCTTGCTAGTTCTTCCTGCGGCAGTGGTGGGCAGACATCTGGTGGTAGAGTGCTCTCCCTAGCAGGGTATAGGCCTGCCTCCCTCCTAAACCTAGCAGGGTATAGGCTCCTCCCTCGCATACCTAGCAGGGTATAGCCCTCCTCCAGTACGCTGAGCAGGGTATAGGCTCCTCCTCCATAACCTAGCAGGGTTGAGCTCCTCCCTGCCAATACCTAGCAGGGTATAGGCTTCTCCTCCAATGCGTATGGCTCATATACCGCTAGCAGGGTATAGGCTCCTCCCCGCAGTACCTAGCAGGGTATAGCTCATCCCTCCATACCGTTAGCAGGGTAATAGGCTCCTCCGCTCACATATACCTAGCAGGGTATAGGCTCTCCTCCAACTACGATACTCCCTCGTCGCCTCGCAGGGTATAGGCTCCTCCTCCATACCTAGCAGGGTATAGGCTCCTCCTCCATACCTAGCAGGGTATGAGGCTCCTCCTCCATATCTACCAGGGTTATATCTAGCTTTAAACTACCTCCCTCCATATCTACCAGGTTATATCTGGCTGTACCTCCCTCCAATATCTACCAGGTTTATATCTAGCTGTAACTACCTCCCTCCATATCTACCAGGTTATATCTAGCTTTAACTACCTCCTCCATATCTACCGAGGTTATATCTAGCTGTACCTCCCTCCCTCCATATCTACCAGGTTATATCTGGCTGTACCTCCCTCCATATCTACCAGGTTATATCTAGCTGTAACTCCCTCCATATCTAACCAGGTTATATCTAGCTGTACCACCCTCCATATCTACCAGGTTATATCTAGCTTAACTACTCCCTCCATATCTACCAGGTTATATCTAGCTGTACCTCCCTCCCTCGCACATTACGCAGGTATATCTAGCTCTTATCCCCTCCTCCATATCTAAGCAGGTTATATCTAGCTTTAACTCCCTCCTCCATATCTACCAGGTTAAATCTAGCTGTTACCTCCCTCCCTCCATATCTACCAGGTTATATGTCTAGCTGTACTTCCTCCCTCCATATCTACCAGGTTAATCTAGCTTGTACCTCCCTCCCTCCAGACTAAACCAGGTTCTAGTATCTAGCTGTACCTCCCTCCCTCCACATCAACCGAGGTTATATCTAGCTGTACCTCCCTCCATATCTACCAGGTTATATCTAGCTGTACTCCCTTCATATCTACCAGGTTATATCTAGCTGTAACCTCGCCTCCATATCTAACCAGGTTATATCTAGCTGTACTCCCTCCATATCTACCAGGTTATATCTAGCTGTACCTCCCTCCATATCTACCAGGTTATATCTAGCTGTACCTCCCTCATACTACCAGGTTATATCTAGCTGTACCTCCCTCCATATCTACCAGGTTATATCTAGCTGTACTCCCTCCATATCTACCAGGTTATATCTGCTGTACCTTCCCTCCATATCTACCAGGTTATATCTAGCTTTAACTCCCTCCCTCCATATCTACCAGGTTTATTGTACTGTAAACTCCCTCCATATCTACCAGGTTATATCTAGCTGTACCTCCTCCATAATCTACCAGGTTATATCTAGCTGTACTCCTCCCTACATATCTACCAGGTTATATCTAGCTTAACTACCTCCTCATATTCTACAGGTTATATCTAGCTGTACCTCCCTCCCTCCATATCTACCAGGTTATATCTAGCTCTACCTCTCCCTCCACATCTACCAGGTTATACCTAGCTCTACCTCCCTCCCTCCATATCTAGCGCAGGTTATATCTAGCTTTAACTCCCTCCATATCTACCAGGTTATATCTAGCTGTACCTCCCTCGCACCATATCTACCAGGTTATATCTAGCTGTACCTCCCTCCATATCTACCAGGTTATATCTAGCTGTACCTCCCCCTCCATATCTACCAGTAATATCTAGCTGTACCTTCCTCCTCATATCTAC
>NC_036870.1:29547509-29559859 GCF_002910315.2 Salvelinus sp. IW2-2015
CCCAGGTATCATATCTAGCTGCTACCTCCCTCCCTCCATACTCTACCCAGGTTATATCTAGCTGTACCTCCCTCACAATCTACCAGGTTATATCTGGCTGTACCTCCCTCCCTCCACATTCACCAGGTTATATCTAGCTGTACCTTCCCTCCATATCTACCAGGTTATATCTAGCTGTACCTCCCTCCATATCTACCAGTTATATCTAGCTGTACCTTCCTCCCTCCATATCTACCAGGTTATATCTAGCCTGTACCTCCCTCCCTCCATATCTACCAGTGTTAATCTAGCTGTACCTTAGAGAGAGAGGGGGAGACAGAGGGAAAGGGAGAGATAAAAAGAGAGGACCCAGAGAGAGAGGGGGAGACAGATGGAGAGGGAGAGATAAAAAGAGGGGACCCAGAGAGAGAGGGGGAGACAGAGGGAGAGGGAGAGATAAAAAGAGAGGACCCAGAGAGAGAGGGGGAGACAGAGGGAGAGGGAGAGATAAAAAGAGAGTACCCAGAGAGAGATACAGTATCACTACAGTATCATTCAGCTTGAGATGGCAAACCTGATAAACATCAGAGTTTGTTTTTGAATGTATGAGAGAGGAGAGAGAGCTGGAGAAAAAGCTTTTCTCTTTTCTCTTAGCCTTCTCACCACCATCTCACATCGAAACAAAAGTCAGCTACAATATAAGCACTGAGCCAAGCAAGCAATGAGGAGAAGCAAAACCACCCAAACCATCCATCTCTCTCTCTCTACAGTTTCCATTTGATTGAATTAAATTCAGCTTTATGCTCCACAGGTGCTCCAGCAGCTGTTTTTATCTATTGAAATGTGCAAATACGTCAGTTTACCACTTTGGGTTGGTCTTAAAAGGGCTGAAGATGATGGCAGACAGCTCATCAGTAGAAAACATAACAGCAGTGGTAATAATGTGTGTGTATCTGTGTGCGTGCGTGTGTGTTTTGCTGCCTGGCATTGTAGTCAAGCGTTATTAAAGGAGATGTCATTTCTTCCCGGTACGGAACCTCCTATGTGTTAATGGTGTTTATGAGGCTCATTTAACTGTTAAAATGTATTACCTTTTAATGTTCGCATGAACAGAACCGGGAATTATGTTTTCATCTGATTGTCAAACAAATCACTTCAAAAAGTAGGTTACCTGCGCCAGTTCGTCCACTGTAAATAATTCCAGCACCTAGAACAGTGCACTGTGCACCCGCCATTTGATGAACGGAAAGAGACCTCTATTATAAAACAAAAAGTGGCACACGTGTAGCCTAAATTGAATGATGCGCCTGCTGCTGTCCAAGCCTGTCGGTCCCAGCCAGTCATCTCTGCCTTCACAAAATATTGGAGCATATGCCACCTGTTTTTAAGTCCGTTCGCTAACTTCTCATGCGGCTGACAGGCGGTAATGATAAATGATGCTGTAATAGCCTACACTTTCCCTGTCATCTTTGTTGTAATTATAGTGATGGGCTCATGTTTATTTATTTTGCAGGTAGTCCTTACCGGACCGGCTTACTTTCACCCCTGATTGCAAATGTCAATGTAGTATATACAGTTGAAGTTGTAAGTTTACATACACCTTAGCTAAATACATTTAAACTCCGTTTTTCACAATTCCTGACATTTAATCCTAGTAAAAATTCCCTGTCTTAGGTCAGTTAGGATCACCACTTTATTTTAAGAATGTGAAATGTCAGAATAATAGTAGAGAGAATGATTTATTCAGCTTTATTTATCTTCATCACATTCCCATGTGGTCAGAAGTTTACATACACTCAATTAGTATTTGGCTAGCATCTTGCCTTTCAAATTGTTTAACTTGGGTCAAAACATTTCGGTAGCCCCTTCACAAGCCTTCCCCACAATAAGTTGCCGTCGTGTAATTTTGGCCCATTCCTCCTGACAGAGCTGGTGTAACTGAATCAGGTTTTGTAAGGCCTCCTTGCTCGCACACACTTTTTTCAGTTCTGCCCACAAAATTTTCTATATGATTGAGGTCAGGGCTTTTGTGATGGCACTCCAATACCTTGACTTTGTTGTCCTTTAAGCCATTTTGCCACAACCTTTGGAAGTATGCTTGGCTCCATTGTCCATTTGGAAGACTTCATTTGCTACCAAGCTTTTTTAACTTTCCTGACTGATGTTCTTGAGATGTTTCTTTCAATATAATTCCACATCATTTCCATCCTCATGAAGCCATCTATTTTTGTTGAAGTACCACCAGTCTCTCCTGCAGCAAAGCACCCCCACAACATGATGCTGCCATCACCGTGATTCACGGTTGGGATGGTGTTCTTCGGCTTGCAAGCCTCCCCCTTTTCCTCCAAACATAACAATGGTCATTATGGCCAAACAGTTCTATTTTTGTTTCATCAGACCAGAGGACATTTCTCCAAAATGTACAATCTTTGTCCCCATGTGCAGTTACAATTATTTTCTGAGGTCTTGGCTGATTTCTTTTGATTTTCCAATGATGTCAAGCAAAGAGGCACTGAGTTTGAAGGTAGGCCTTGAAATACATCCACAGGTACACCTCCAATTGACTCAAATGATTTCAATTAGCCAGAATCTTCTAAAGTCATGACATCTTTTCTGGAATTTTCCAAGCTGTTTAAAGGCACAGTCAACTTAGTGTTTGTAAACTTCTGACCCATTGGAATTGTGATACAGTGATTTATAAGTGAAATAATCTGTCTGTAAACAATTGTTGTAAAAATGACTTGTGTCATGCACAAAGTAGATGTCCTAATTGACTTGCCAAAACTATAGTTTGTTAACAAGACATTTGTGGAGTGGTTGAAAAACATGTTTTAATGATTCCAACCTAAATGTATGTAAACTTCCGACTTCAACTGTATTATGCAACAACCTGGTTGTTTATTCACAGGTCTAAATCAAGCCAATTGACTTTTAAGAACAAAATCATATTTACAAGGACAGCCTACTCCTTTCTCCCCAAAGGGATTTGAACCCCGGTCTCCCGCCACCCCCACATTCTGTAGTACAGACATGGCCTGCTCTCCCTTATGTAAGGAATTAGTCACTTTCCCATGTTTACTACAGTATGTATTGTAGACTGCACAGTAGCCTAATAAACAAATAAACACCTTTCTTTAATAAAATAATGATAGAAAATACTCTTTCAAAATGCAGATGTTGATTTAGTTATGGATCCATAACAAATTACTATTGGAAGAAATATCACTGATTTACAGAAATATCGGAACAAAGTTCTCTAATGAATGTAAACAATTTAGATTCCTACAATCCTGTAGCCTACTCCCGACCGTCACGTTGTACAGCGCCATATTTTCCATTCCATCCTAACGGAAACCCTGAGGGTTTTGTTTTTTGTTTTTCTCTGAATAGAAACAACATAATATTATCAAATTAATTAAGCCAAATTTCTTAAAATCAATCCCATATACTATGTTATTACAAAAAAGGTTTTAAATTCTCTGGTAATGCCAATACAGAATACTATCAAATGCTTCTCAAAGATGCCCTCTGGTGGTCAAACTAGCAAAAACTTGAAAAAAAAGAAAAAATGGCTGACAATTAAATGACGTGCCACAGAATGCTGCGGCAGCACGCATGGTGTGCCGCAGTATGACGCAACTTTTAAAGAAGGAACCACTGTAGCCTGAAATCAAAATGGATTAAATATTTTTTCCCCCTTAACCATCTACACACAACACCTCATAATGATAAGGTCAGTATTACTTTGTTGCAATTTTTTGAAAATGAAATACAGAAATATCAAATTTATATAAGTATTCACACCCCTGAGTCAATACATGTTAGAATCACTTTTGGCAGCAATTACAGCAGTGAGTCTTTATGGGTAAGTCTTTGCACACCTGGATTGTACAGTATGTACCATTATTATTTTCAAAATTCTTCAAGCTCTATCAAATTGGTTGTTGATCATTGCTAGACAACAATTTTCAAGTCTTGCCATAGATTTTCAAGCAGATTTAAGTCAAAACTGTAAGTCGGCCACTCAGGAACATGCATGTCTTCTTGGTAAACAACTCCAGTGTAGATTTGGCATTGTGCTTTTTCTACTGTATTATTGACTGTATGTTTGTTTTACTCCATGTGTAACTCTGTGTTGTTGTATGTGTCGAACTGCTTTGCTTTATCTTGGCCAGGTCGCAATTGTAAATGAGAACGTGTTCTCAACTTGCCTACCTGGTTAAATAAAGGTGAAATAAAATCAAATAAAAAACAAAGGGGTTGAACACTTATTGACTCAAGAGATTTCAGCGTATCATTTTGTATTAATTTGTAAATGTTTAGAAAAACATAATCCCACTTTAACATTATGGGGGTATTGTGTGTAGGCCAGTGTCCCAAAACATCTAAATTTAATCCAGGGAAGGGGGATAAACCAAAAAGTAACAACAAACAGTATGAAACAAAGAATAAGCAAAAAGGTCTGCAGTGATTTATTTATAAGACCGTAACCTGGATGTAGAAGGCTATAATGCTATGGGATTATCAAGCCTGTGTTTTGAATATTCATCATGGCCAGAGGAATACAAAAACATTCCAACTCTTCACTACACACATTAAAAGTATGACAGGTTTGGTCATTGGCCTCCCGAGTGGCGCAGCAGTCTGCATTGCAGTGCTAGAGGCGTCACTACAGACCCTGGTTCGTTCCCAGGCTGTGTCACAACCAGCTGTGATCGGGAGTCCCATAGGGCAGAGCACAATTGGSCCAGCGTCGTCCGGGTTAGGGGAGAGTTTGGCCAGGGGGKTAGGCCGTCATTGTAAATAAGAAATTGTTCTTAATGGCTTGCCTAGTTAAAAAAAAAAAAATTAAAAAGGGATAACACGTTTGCATTTGGAGACAGTTGATCAAAGCCATGTCTCTTACCTTGTCCACAGACTGCTTACAGGGTCATTTTGTAATTTGGGTGAACTATTCCTTTAAGACCAGTAACATTACACATGGAGTTTGTGTCGTAAAACAGCACAAAAGGTGGACCTCTCTGTATGTAAGAAGAGTGCAGCATTCCCTTCTGTTACTTTACAAAGCGCTCCTGCAGAAACGTCCAACGTATCTGACCACACTGGTCAAGGTCACCATAGAATAAAGTAAGTCCCATTAGATACAGTCGTCACCATAGATACAGTACAGTCACAATTAGAATACAGTAAGTCACATAGATAACGTAAGTCACATAGAATACAGTAAGTAAATAGTACAGTAAGTCTCCATAGAATAGTAAGTTCATAGCATACAGTAGTCACCATAGAATAAAGTAAGTCAAAGATACAGTAGAGTTACCATAGATACAGTAAGTCACCATGAATACAGTAGTCACATAGAATAGGTACAGTACCAGATACAGTAAGTATATACGAATACAGTATCAGTACATAGATAACAGTACAGTGCAATAGATAAGGTACAGTCAATAGATATAAGTAAAGTCACCATAGAATTACAGTCTACATAGAATAAGTAGTCATAGAATACGTCAGTCAACATAGAATACGTCAGTCACATAGAATAACCGTAAGTCATAGAATACAGTAGCGTCAATATGATAGCCAGTAAGTCACATAGAATGGTACAGTCACATAGAATAGCAGTAAGTAATAGAAGACAGTACAGTCATAGAATAAGGTACAAGTCATAGAATAAGTACAGTACCATAGAATACGTGTACATAAACGAAATATAAGTAGTAAAATAGAATACAGTAAAGTCAATCGATACAGTAAATGTCAAATGAATACAACGTAAGTACATAGAATACAGTACGTCACCATAGAATACAGTACAGTCACCATAGAATACAGTACAGTCACCATAGAATCAGTACAGTCACTCATAGAATAAGTACCAGTGTACAATAGAATACGGTAAGCAATGTACAGTAGCATGAATAGTACACATGAGTACAGTCACCATGTACACAGTCACCATAGAATATACAGATACAGTATCATTACAGTCCCATAGAAGTACAGTCACCATAGAAAGTACAAGATTGGACTAGTGCAGAGGTTCGAGGTGTGGCTTGCTGATTGAAGGGAGACGGTACTAGTTTAAATGCTCACACAGATTGTGGATCATGTTGCAGGGAGGCTCAAGGCATGCTGTTGCCCTGTTAGGAATGTAAAAACTTAGTGGGGGAATGTCGAGTGAGGTAAGTTATTGTACTTTTTTGGTTTTGTATTACGTTGTGTTGTATTGTGATGGTGAGCAATTTGAAAAGAGAGCTTCAATATGAACCCTGTTAAAATATATTAAAAATAAACTGTTATTGTTTTACATACATGAGAACCCTCGTTTCAAACAATTAAACCCTTACGTCCTGAGAACTGCTAGACGCCAGGGCAAAGCCAATAATGGCTTTTAATTTGTAACTTATTTAACAGTCCGGAGATCATTAGTCGGTTGGTGAGCGGTGTGGCGTGGGGGTTGTGAGGGGTGGAGAGGAGAAGAGGAGGTTCTCCTAGGTTAATGGTGTTGCCTGGGGGAAGGAGGGAGAGAAGAGAGAGAGAGAGAGAGAGAGAGAGAGAGAGAAGAGAGAGAGAGAGAGAGAGAGGGAGAGAGAGAGAGAGAGAGAGAGAGAGAGATGGGAGAGAGAGAGAGATGGGAGAGAAGATGAGAGAGAGAGATGGAGGAGAGAGAGGAGAGAGAGGAGACGAGAGATGGAGAGAGAAGAGATGGGGAGAAAGAGAGAGAGAGAGAGAGTGGGAGAGAGAGAGAGGGAGAGAGGAGAGAGAGAGAGAGAGATGGGGAGAGAGAGAGATGGGGGAGAGAGGAGTAGGGGGGAGAGAAAGAGAGATTATAGAGAGAGAGGAATGGGAGAGAGAGAGAGAGATGAGAGAGAGAGAGATGGGTGAGAGAGAGATGGGGGAGAGAGAGAGATGGGGAGAGAAAGAGAGATATATATGAGAGAGATGGGAAGAGAGAGAGGTGGGGGAAAGGAGGGCTTTCTTTCTCTGCTCTCTTTTCTTCTAAACATATTCCTTCTAGACCAAACCTGTCATTGTCTGAAATATTGCTGATATCATTCTTTGTGACAGAATAATGAACATGAAAAAGGGCATTCTTTAAAGTGGTGGCTCTGGGTGGGGGAATGAATGAATGGGTTAGTGAGTGACTCCTATAAATGTGTGTGTGTGTGTGTGTGTGTGTGTGTGTGTGTGTGTGTGTGGTGTGTGTGTGTGTGTGTGTGTGTGTATTATATGTTTGTGTGTGTATGCACAAAGACAGTGCCGACAGAGAGAGTCGCCTCGCTTCGAGTCCTTAGGAAACTATGCAGTATTTATTTTTTGTTATGTATTATTTCTTACCTTGTTACCCCAGGAAATCGTACGTCTTATTACATACAGCAGGAAATAACTATTGGATATAAGAGCGAATGTCACGGCTGTTGAAGGATGAGGACCAAAGTGCAGCGTGATGAGCGTACATTTTCTTTATTAACTCAAAATGACGCCAAACAAAACAATAAACACTGCAAAACCAAACCGTGAAGCTCAAAGGCTATGTGCCCTAAACAAAGTCAACTTCCCACAAAGAACGGTGGGAAAAAAAGCTACCTARGTATGGTTTCCAATCAGAGACAACGATAGACAGCTGTCCCTGTTTGAGAACCATACCTGGCCAAAACATATAAATAGAAAATCATAGAAACCCAAAACATAAAATGCCCACCCCAACTCACGCCCTGACCAAACCAAAATAGAGACATAAAAAGGATCTCTAAGGTCAGGGCGTGACAGCGACGTCAATTTACCAACATTACGACCAGGAATACGACTTTCCCAAAGCGGATCCTCTGTTTGGACAACCACCCAGGACAATGGATCTAATCCCAGAAGCCGACCCAAAACAACTGCGCCGCAGAAGGGGCAGACGGAGCGGCCTCATTGTCAGGCTCCGTAGACGTGCACATCACCCACCGTTCCTGAGTATACTACTCGCCAATGTCCAGTCTCTTGACAACAAGGTAGACGAAATTCGAGCAAGGGTTGCCTTCCAGAGGGACATCAGAGATTGTAACATTCTCTGTTTCATGGAAACATGGCTTTCTCGGGATATGTTGTCGGATTCGGTCCAGCCACCGGGCTTCTCCATGCATCGCGCCGACAGAGATAAACACCTCTCTGGGAAGAAGGGCGGGGGTGTATGCTTCATGATTAACTTCTTGACGCTAGGGGTCAGATTATTATTTTTTTTTTTTAAATAACGTTCCCAAAGTAAACAGACTATTTCTCAGGTCCAGATCGTAGAATATGCATATAATTTACAGATTAGGATAGAAAACACTCCAAAGTTTCCAAAACTGTCAAAATATTGTCTGTGAGTATAACAAAACTGATTTTGCAGGCGAAAACCTGAGGAAATCTAACCCGGAAGGAATTTTTTTTTTTAAAATCTGTGTTTCATTGCCCGTCTTTCTTCCATTTAAAGGGGTATCAACCAGATTCATTTTCCAATGGATTCCTCAGGCTGTGACCAGGCTTTAGACATAGTTTCAGGCTTTTATTTTGAAAAATGAGCGAGATTTTTCAAAACTAGTCAGGTGTCCTTTGATTAGTTCCTGCGCGCGAGAGGGGTAGCTCTCCATTTTCTTTCTCTCTTTTATTGAATAGGTTAAGGTCCGGTTTAAATATTATCGATTATGTATGTTAAAAACAACCTGAGGACTGATTATAAAAAACATTTGACATGTTTCCACGAACATTACGGATACTTTTTGGAATTTTCATCGAACGGAACGAGGCTGTGATTTTCTGAACATAACGCGCAACCCAAATGGCGTTTTTTAGTTATAAAAGTAATATTTATCGAACAAAAATAACATTAATTGTGTAACTGGGAGTCTCGTGAGTGCAAACATCCGAAGATTATCAAAGGTAAGCGATTAATTTTATTGCTTTTCTGACTTTCGTGACCATGCTAATTTGGGGCTAGCTGTTCTAGCATTGATTGATACACTCACAAAAGCTTGGATTGCTTTCGCTGTAAAGCATATTTTCAAAATCTGACACGATAGGTGGATTAACAACAAGCTAAACTGTGGTATATTTCACTTGTGATTGCATGATTATAAATATTTTTTGTAATATTTTTCAATTTGGCGCCCTGCAATTCAGCGGTTGTTTAGGAAAATGATCTCGCTAAAGGGATCTGTGCGCAGAGAGGTTAACAACTCATGGTGTAATCATAACAACATACAGAAAATCAAGTCCTTCTGCTCACCCGACCTAGAATTCCTCACAATCAAATGCCGGCCATATTACCTCCCAAGAAAATTCTCGTAAGTTAACGCCACCGCTGTGTACATTCCCCCTCAAGCAGACACCAAGACGGCCCTCAAGGAACTTCACTGGACTCTATGTAATAGACAGAAACTCAAGCAGGATGTACCAATGACTAGAACCATTCAACGCTGGACTGACCAATCGGAATCCACGCTTCAAGATTGTTTTGATCACGCGGACTGGGATATGTTCCGGCCAGCCTCATAGAACAACATTGATCTATATGCTGACTCGGTGAGTGAGTTTATACGGAAGTACATTGCAGATGTTGTCTCCACTGTGACTATTAAAACCTACCCTAACCAGAAACCGTGGATGGATGGCGGYATTAGCACAAAACTGAAAGCGCGAACCACCACATTTAACCATGGAAAGAGGTCTGGGAATATGGCTGATAATAAACAGTGTAGTTATTCCTTCCGAAAGGCAATCAAACAAGCAAAATGCCAAACTGGAGTCGCAATTCAACAGACACAAGACGTATGTGGCAAGGTCTACTACAAAAAAAAAACCAGCCACGTCACGGACCACCGATGTCACGCTTCCAGACAAACTAAACACCTTCTTTGCCTGCTTTGAGGATAATACATCCCACCGTCGCGGCCCGCTAACAAGGACGCCCCCCCCCCCCCCCATCTCCGTGACCGACGTGAGTAAAACATTTAAACGTGTTAACGTGTTAAAGATAACTGAACTAAATGACTACCGCCCCGTAGCACTCACTTCTGTCATCATGAAGTGCTTTGAGAGACTAGTCAAGGATCATATCACCTCCACCTTACCGGCCACCCTAGACCCACTTCAGTTTGCATACCACCCCAACTGGTCCACAGACGATGCAATCGCCATCACACTGCACACTGCCCTATCCCAACTGGACAAGAGGAATATCTACAGTATGTAAGAATGCTGTTCATTGACTACAGCTCAGCATTCAACACCATAGTACCCTCCAAGCTCATCAACAAGCTGGAGGCCCTGGGTCTCAACCCCGCCCTGTACAATTGGGTCCTGGACTTTCTGACGCCCCCAGGTGGTGAAGGTAGGAAACAACATCTCCACTTTGCTGACCCTCAACACTGGGGCCCCACAAGGGTGCATTCTCAACCCCCTCCTGTACTCCCTGTTCACCCACGACTGCGTGGCCATTCATGCCACCAACTCAATCATCAAGTTTGACGACACAACAGTAGTGGGCTTGATTACCAACAGYAACAATATAGCCTACAGGGAGGAGGTGAGGGCCCTCGGAGCGTGGTGTCAGGAAAACAACCTCCCACTCAACGTCAACAAAACAAGGGAGATGATCGTGGACTTCAGAGGGAGCACCCCCCTATCCACATCGACGGGACAATAGTGGAGAAGGTCGAAAGTTTTAAGTTCCTCGGCGTACACATCACGGACAAACTGAAATGGTCCACCCACACAGACAGTGTGGTGAAGAAGGAGCAACAGCGCCTCTTCAACCTCAGGAGGCTAAATAAATGTGGCTTGTCACCCAAAACCCTGACAAACWTTTACAGGCTGTATCACAGCCTGCACCACCCTCAACCGCAAGGCTCTCCAGAGGGTGGTGCGGTCTGCACAATGCATCACCGGGGGCAAATCACCTGCCCTCCATGACAACTACAGCACCCGATGTTACAGGAAGGCCAAAAAGATAATCAAGGACATCAACCACCCAAGCCACTGCCTGTTCACACCATTACCATCCAGAAGGCGAGGTAAGTACAGGTGCATCAAAGCTGGGACCGAGAGACTGAAAAACAGCTTCTATCTCAAGGCCGTCAGACTGCTAAACAGCGATCACTAACTCAGAGAGGCTGCTGCCTAAATTTAGACCCAATCACTGGACACTTAAATAAATGGATCACTAGTAACTTTAAACAAAGCCACTTTAAATAATGCCACTTTAATAATGTCTACATATCTTACATTACTCATATCATATGTATATACTGTAACGGTAGTCCTCCTCCTCTTCAACCGAAGAGGAGGAGTAGTGATTGAACCAAGGCGCAGCGGGTTGTGATGACATATTTATTTACAGAAAAGACGAAAACACGAACTTGACTATAAACTAACAAAACAACAAAACGGAGTAGACAAACCTGGACATGCGAACTTACATAAAACGCAGAACTCACGAACAGGTACACGACTACAAACAAACGCTACAGTCCCGTGTGGCACGAACATACATACAGACACAGGAGACAAACACCCACAAACTCCCAACACAAAACAAGCCTCCTAATATATGAGTCTCAATCAGAGACAACGACTACCATCTGCCTCTGATTGAGAACCCACACTAGGCTGACATAGAAACAGACAAACTAGACACACAACATAGAATTCCCACCCAGCTCACGTCCTGACCAACTAAACACATACAAAACAAGAGAAAACAGGTCAGGAACGTGACATATACCATATTTTATACCATCTATTGCACCTTGCCAATGCCGCTCGTCCATCGCTCATCCATATATTTATATAAGCATATCATCTTTCACCCCTTTAGATTTGTGTGTATTAGGTAGTTGTTGGGGATTGTTAGATTACTTGTTAGATATTACTGCACTGTCGGAACTAGAAGCACAATAATTTCTCTACACTCATATTAACATCTGCTAACCATGTGTGTGTGACCAAAACAATTTGATTTGATTTGAGTATGTGTGCCATCTTCCGACTTCAACTGTACCTGGCTCCATCTGCACCTTTGAAACTCAATATCTTGTCTATTTATGTACACCAATTATGCCCTTTCATCTACAAATGCTCATACCTCCCAGACAGTTTAGCTAACCCTTCGAAGGATCCTTCCAGGTTCATTCTGAAATGAAGCGATATAACACAAGATACTGGGATAACCTTCACCCTCCCCACTGTCTCACCTCACATAGTCAACTCAATAACTTCAAGCGAAGACTGGGGGTCAGCCTTATGAACCAAACTACTTAGTAATCTCCTCCATGAAGACTGGGGGTCAGCCTGATGAACCAAACTACTCAGGAATCTCCTCCATGAAGACTGGGGGTCAG
>NC_036870.1:29559959-29569407 GCF_002910315.2 Salvelinus sp. IW2-2015
ACGATTGTTAGAATGAGTTGACAGCCTCCTACTGAACAGATCCCAGGTCAGATGGTAGAATGAGTTGACAGCCTCCTACTGAACAGATCCCAGGTCAGATGGTAGAATGAGTTGACCAGCCTCCTACTGAACAGATCCCAGTCAGATGGTAGAAGGAGTTGACAGCCTCCTACTGAACAGATCCCAGGTCAGATGTAGAATGAGTTGACATAGCCTCCTACTGAACAGATCCCAGTCAGATGTAGAATGAGTTGACAGCCTCCTACTGAACAGATCCCAGGTCAGATGGGTAGAAATGAGTTGACAGCCTCCTACTGAACAGATCCCAGGTCAGATGGTAGAAGGTGAGTTGACAGCCTCCTACTGAACAGATCCCAGGTCAGATGGTAGAATGGAGTTGACAGCCTCCTACTGAACAGATCCCAGGTCAGATGGTAGAATGAGTTGACAGCACTCACTGAACAGATCCCAGGTCAGATGGTAGAATGAGTTGACAGCCTCCTACTGAACAGATCCCAGGTCAGATGGTAGAATGAGTTGACAGCCTCCTCCTACTGAACAGACCCAGGTCAGATGTAGAATGAGTTGACAGCCTCCTACTGAAACGATCCCAGGTCAGATGGTAGAATGAGTTGACAGCCTCCTACTGAACAGATCCCAGGTCAGATGGATCTTAGAATGAGTTGACAGCCTCCTACTGAACAGATCCCAGGTCAGATGGTAGAATGAGTGACAGCCTTCCTACTGAACAGATCCCAGGTCAGATCGTAGATAGGAAGTTGACAGCCTCCTACTGAACAGATCCAGGTCAGATTGGTAGAATGAGTTGACAGCCTCCTACTGAACAGATCCCAGGTCAGATTGGTAGAATGAGTGACAGCCTCCTACTGAACAGATTCCCAGGTCAGATGGTAGAAGGAGTTGACAGCCTCGTCTGTGATGGTTGGTGACAGAACAGACCCCAGGTCAGATGGTAGAAGGAGTTGACAGCCTCGTTCTGTGTGTTGGTTGACAGAACAGACCCCAGGTCAGATGGTAGAAAGAGTTGACAGCCTCGTCTGTGATGGTTGGTTGACAGAACAGACCCCAGGTCAGATGGTAGAAGGAGTTGACAGCCTCGTCTGTGATGGTTGGTTGACAGAATGGTCCGGAGGACGTGGCGAGAGAGCGAAGTGGATGACAGAGCTTCCTCCAACGCTGCAGCACATCGGGCTGGGCCAGAACCTTCAAGAAGAGGGCTGGACCGGAGAGCAAGGACCGGTCCTCTGGACCGACACCCCTGCTGACCGAGAACGCAAGCTCAGGGTAGGAGACACTGGTTCTGTTCTGAACAGTCGACATATTTCTGTTGGGGTTTCACGCCGCGGTACTGACTATATAAGTGCTCTCTGTCTGTCTCTGTGTCTCTCTCTGTGTCTCTCTCTCTCTCTCTCTTTCTGTCTCTCTCCTTTTCTGTCTCTCTGTCTCGTCTCTCTCTTTCTCTCTCTCTCTCTCTGTCTCTCTCTCTCTCTCGCTGTCTCTCTCTCTCTCTCTCTCTCTGTCTCTCTCTCTGTCTCTCTCTCTCTTTCTGTCTCTCTCTCGCTCTTCTGTCTCTCTCTCTGTCTCAACAGGAACGACTTGGAGGGAAAGGAGAGTGAGGAAACAGAACCGGTCCCTCAACTGTCTCACAAAGACTTACAGATGGCTTGAGAAAGTATGTCCAAATACAACGTAAGTAGAGGACTCTTTTTCTGCTCAACGCAAAACTACGTGACCGGTACAGTATGAAGATCTCACTATGTCTACTGACCGGTACCAGTATGTAGAGATCTCACTATGCTACTGACCGGTACCAGTAGTTGTAGATCTCACTATGTCTACTGACCGGGTACCAGTATGTAGATCTCACTATGGTCTACTGACCGGTACCAGTATGTAGATCTCATATGCTACTGACCGTACCAGTATGGTAGATCTCACTATGTCTACTGACCGGTACCAGTATGTAGATCTCACTATGTTCTACTGACCGGTACCAGTATGTAGATCTCACTATGTCTACTGACCGTCCAGTATGTAGATTCTCACTATGTCTACTGACCGGTACCAGTATGTAGACTCACTATGTCTACTGACCGGACCAGTATGAAAGATCCACTATGTCTACGACCGTACCATATGTAGATCTCACTATGTCTACTGACACCGTACCAGTATGTAGATCTCACTATGTCTACTGACCGGTACCAGTATGTAGATCCAATGTCTACGACCGACAGTAGTAGATTCACATGTCTACTGACCGTACCAGTATGTAATCTCACTATGTCTTACTGACCCGCGTACCAGTATGTAGATCTCACTATGTCTACTGACCGGTACCAGTATGTAGATCTCACTATGTCTACTGACCGGTACCAGTATGAAGATCTCACTATGTCTACTGACCGGTACCAGTATGAAGATCTCACTATGTCTACTGACGACAGATGAAGATCTCACTATGTCTACTGACCGGTACCAGTATGTAGATTCACTATGTCTACTGGACCGTACCAGTATGTAGATCTCACTATGTCTACTGACCCGGTACCAGTAGTAGATCTACTATGTCTACTGACCGACCCAGTATGAAGATCTCACTATGTCTACTGACGTACCAGTATGTAGATCTCACTATGTCTACTGACCGGTACCAGTATGTAGATCTTACTGATGTCTACTGACCGGTGACCAGTATGTAGATCCAAGATGTCTACTGACCCGGTACCAGTATGAAGACTTCACTATGTCTACTGACCGGACCAGTAGTAGACCACAATGGCTACTGACCGGTACAGTAGTAGATCTATATGTCTACTGACCGACCAGTATGTAGACTCCACATGTCTACTGACCGAGACCAGTATGAACTACTATGTCTACGGACCGGTACCAGATGTAGACTCACTATGTCTACTGACCGGTAGTATGTAGATCTCAATGTCTACTGACCCGGAGACTAGACCGAGATGTCTACTGACCGGAGACAAGATGTCTACTGACCCGGAGACTAGACCAAGATTCTACTGACCTGGAGACAGACCGAGATGTCTACTGACCCGGAGACTAGATGTCTACTGACCCGGAGACTAGACCGAGATGCCTACTGACCCGAACTAGACCGAGAATCTACGACCATTAGTTGTCAAAATGACTTTTGTCTTCTCTCTCCTCTCTGTTAGGAAACCAAGCGTGGCGAGTCTCTGATCAGTCTCCACGAGAAGCAGATGAAGAAGAGGAAGCTGGACGAGGGAGCCACGCCGGTGGAGAGACGAGCGTTTGACCGGGACCAGACTTGCAGGTCAACAAGTTTGATGAGGCTCAGAAACAACGTCTGCTGAAGAAGTCCCAGGAGCTCAACACACGCTTCGGACACAGCAAGGAGAAAATGTTCCTCTGAGACAATCCACACAGGATTGGGCATTTCTGGTCACCTGACCCAGTCAATTATGATGGGAACGTTCCAGGTTGACTTTTTATTGCAGTCCAATTGCTCAGATGATCAGAACACATTGTACTGAATATGATCTGAGCTGAACAGAGGTAGTTCAGGTATAACTTGTATTGTATTTTGATAAAAGTGTGAATATCAGTTTGATAGTTAAATTTTAGTAGTCACTCTTATCCAGAGCGACTTAGAGTAGTGAGTGCATATATGTTCTTACTTATTACTTCTCTGTGCTGGTTTCCCCGTGGGAATCGAACCCACAACCCTGGCGTTGAAAGCTCCAATGCTCTACCAACTGAGCCACACGGGACCTCCCTCATCCTTTTAGTTTTTACAGGTCCGATGCGCAGCTGTTTTTTAAAATCTTAATAGCGAATCATTTCTGGGGAACAGTTAAGTACATTACTGTATTTGTTTTCAATTCAAACGCAAAAAATATATCAAAAATAGGTCTTAGCAAGACTCATTTTTCAAGCAAGTATTTTGCTAGGACTATCTGGGAGTGGTCTGAGTGGGGAGAGGAAAACGATCTGTTATTGCAGAGAAGTTTGGAACTCTCTTTCTTATTGGTCTACTAACTGGTCAAAACTCCCCCCCACCAAAACAGGCAGACATTTCAGGAAGTCTTTAACAAACAGCTCTTACACTAAAAGGGCATTATCATATTTTGTCACAATTTCACAGTTAATTCCAACCTCCATATTGGTAGAACTATATAAAACACCAGAATCATGTTTTTGACTGGACTGGGCCTATTGTTTGAGGAGCAAGCACAATAACAAAACTATATCATGGCAACTGGTTTGTTAATTATTAACAGGAACTGGAAGCTAATTATCCATCATTTATGACATTCCTGGAGTGTGTAAACGTACATTTTTTTTATTACCATATCATTGTTGTATGTTCTCTATAGTTATGTACTTGAAACTTTATCAATTGACCCGATTCAGCACATTTGGGCAGACTCGATACAACATTTTGAACAGTCATGCAATGTTTCATTGGATCAGTCTAAAACGTTGCACATACACTGCTCCATCTAGTGGCCAAAATCAAATTGCGCCTAGACTCCTGAGTCATAATAGGCTTTCTCTTGCATTTCAAAGACGGAACAAAAAAAAACCAAAAATAAAAAAGCATTCCCCCCTTTGTATTATCTTTAACCTGATCGAAGTGTTATATTCTCCTTTACATTAATTCACATTTCCACAAACGTCAAAGTGTTTCCTTTCAGATGATATCAAGAATATGAAAAATCCTTGCTTCGGGTCCTGAACTACAGGCAGTTAGATTTGGTTTGTCATTTCAGGTGAAAATTGGGTGTGAAAAAAGGGTCCTATCCCTAAGAGGTTTTAAGTGTTTGTCACTGCACCTTTTCTCTAAAGGCTATGTAGACTAGTGCTGCCCTTTTATATGGTGCTGCCATGTTTTTAATTGTCAAGATTTTCATGTAGCCAATATTTGTGAGATACATGTTTTTCCATAGGTTTGCAGGGCGCCGCCAGGGATTTTGGGCCCCATGGAAAGATATCACATTGGGGCCCACCACCACAGGCCACACCAATGCGCAATTACTGTAGCCACACCTCCAGAACCAAATCGGCCATTAAAGCTTAAATAACTCTACCTGTAACCACACACTCCAGAACCAAATCGACCCATTCAAGCTTAATAACCTACCTGTAACCACACTCAGACCAAATCGCCATTCAAAGCTTTAAATAACTCCTACCTGTAACCGCACACCCAGAACCAATCGACCTTCAAGCTTTAAATAACTACCTGTAACCACACACCTCCAGAACCAAATCGGCCATTCAAAGCTTTAAATAATTCTACCTGTAACCACACCTCCAGAACCAAATCGACCCATTCAAGCTTATAACTCCTACCTGTAACACACACCCCAGAACCAATCGACCCATTCAAAGCTTTAAATAACTCTACCTGTAACCACACACCTCCAGAACCAATCGACCCATTCAAAGCTTTAAATAACTACCTGTAACCACACACCTCCAGAACCAAATCGACCATTCAAAGCTTTAAATAACTACCTGTAACCACACACCTCCAAACCAAATCGACCCATTTAATGCTTTAAATAACTCTACCTGTAACCACACACCTCCAGAACCAAATCGACCCATTCAAAGCTTTAAATAACTCTACCTGTAACCACACACCTCCAGAACCAAATCGACCCATTCAAAGCTTTAAATAACTACCTGTAACCACACACCTCCAGAACCAAATCACCCATTCAAAGCTTTAAATAACTCTGTATGTAACCACACACCTCCAGAACCCAATCGACCCATTCAAAGCTTTAAATAACTCTCTCTGTAACCCACACCTCCAGAACCCAATCGACCCATTCAAAGCTTTAAATAACTCTCTACCGTAACCACACACCTCCAGAACCCAATCGACCCATTCAAGCTTTAAATAACTCTCTACCTTTGCAGGCTTGCAACTCTCTTGTCGTCCCAATATTTACTGTAGGATATTTACTGACAGTGAGCTGTGATAATATAACACTGCAGCAGACATGCAACATTCTGCATACAGTGGAATTCACTATTCGATGCAGGACTGATACCCTCTATAAGAAATGTGCTAAAGGACATTTTGTTTTTACAGTCTAAATGTCACTTTAAATGGTCAAATTCTTGAATGGAAAATTCTCTTAACGTTAATGAACAACGTAAAAATAAATATAACTTAAATATACATTATAACCTCTTCAAATAAAATAAATGAACATCTATTGAATGATATAAAAATGAAAACAATACAATTAGCAGCAGATTTTTAAAGTTTTTTTTAAGTTAGTATATATACCAACGAGACAATAAGCAGCTGGAAAAGTGGAAATGGGAAAACAAAATGGAAATGAAAATCAAATCAAAGTTTATTTTTCAAGTGTGCCGAATACAAACAGGTGTAGTGACCTTACAGTGAAATGCTGAATACAACAGGTGTAGTAGACCTTACAGTGAAATGCTGAATACAACAGGTGTAGTGACTTACAGTGAAATGCTGAATACAACAGGTGTAGTAGACCTCACAGTGAAATGCTGAATCAACAGGTGTAGTAGACTACAGTGAAATGCTGAATCAACAGGTGTAGTAGACCTTACAGTGGAATGCTGAATACAACAGGTGTAGTAGACCTCACAGTGAAATGCTGAATACAACAGGTGTAGTAGACCTCACAGTGAAATGCTGAATAACACAGGTGTAGTAGACCTCACAGTGAAATGCTGAATACAACAGGTGTAGTAGACCTTACAGTGAAATGCTGAATACAACAGGTGTAGTAGACCTTACAGTGAAATGCTGAATACAACAGGTGTAGACCTCACAGTGAAATGCTGAATAAACAGTGTAGTAGACCTTACAGTGAAATGCTGAATACAACAGGTGTAGTAGACCTCACAGTGAAATGCTGAATACAACAGGTGTAGTAGACCTTACAGTGAAATGCTGAATACAACAGGTTTAGTAGACCTCACAGTGAAATGCTGAATACAACAGGTGTAGTAGACCTCACAGTGAAATGCTGAATACAACAGGTGTAGTGAGACCTCACAGTGAAATGCTGAATACAACAGGTGTAGTAGACCTTACAGTGAAATGCTGAATACAACAGGTGTAGTAGACCTTACAGTGAAATGCTGAATACAACAGTGGTAGTAGACCTCACAGTGAAATGCTGAATACAACAGGTGTAGTAGACCTTACAGTGAAATGCTGAATACAACAGGTGTAGTAGACCTTACAGTGAAATGCTGAATACAACAGGTGTAGTACCTCACAGTGAAATGCTGAATACAAAAGGTGTAGTAGACCTTACAGTGAAATGCTGAATAACAACAGGTGTAGTAGACCTCACAGTGAAATGCTGAATACAACAGGTGTAGTAGACCTCACAGTGAAATGCTGAAATACAACAGGTGTAGTAGACCTCACAGTGAAATGCTGAATACAACAGTAGTAGACCTTACAGTGAAATGCTGAATACAACAGGTGTAGTAGACCTCACAGTGAAATGCTGAATACAACAGGTGTAGTAGACCTCACAGTGAAATGCTGAATACAACAGGTGTAGTAGACCTCACATGAAATGCTTACTTACGAGCCCCTAAACCAACAATTTAGTTTTTAAAAACATACAGATAAGAATAAGAGATAAAAGTAACAAGTAGTTAAAGAGCAGTAGTAAAATGACAATTGTGAGACTATATACAGGGAGGGACCGATAGAGTCAATGATGTGGGGGCACCGGTCAGTTGAGGTAATATGTACATGTAGGTAGAGTTGTTAAAGTGACTGCATAGATGAGTGTAGCAGTGCTGTAAAGATGGGGGGCAATGCAAATAGTCTGGGTAGCCATTTGACTAGATGTTCAGGACTCTTATGGCTTGGGGGGTAGAAGCTGTTTAGAAGCCTCTTGGACCTAGACTTGGCGCTACGGTACTATTTGCCGTGTGGTAGCAGAGAGAACAGTCTATGACTGGGGTGGCTGGAGTCTTTGACAATTTTTAGGGCCTTCCACTGACACCGCCTGGTATAGAGGTCCTGGATGGCAGGCAGCTTTGCCCCGGTGATGTACTGGGCCGTACACACTACCCTCTGTAGTGCCTTGCGGTCGGAGGCCGAGCAATTGCCGATACCAGGCAGTGATGCAACCGGTCAGGATGCTCTCGATGTTGCAGTTGTAGAACCTTTTGAGGATCTCAGGACCCATGCCACATATTTTTTGTTTCCTGAGGAGGAATAGGTTTTGTTGTGCCCTCTTCACGACTGTCTTGGTGTGTTTAGGCCATTCTAGTTGGTTGTTGATGTGGACACCAAGGAACTTGCAGCTCTCAACCTGCTCCACTACAGCCCCGTCGATGAGAATGGGGGCGTGCTCGGTCCTCCTTTTCCTGTAGTCCACAATCATCTCCGTAGTCTTGGTTACGTTGAGGGATAGGTTGTTATTCTGGCACCACCCGGCCAGGTCTCTGACCTCCTCCCTATAGGCTGTCTCGTCGTTGTCGGTGATCAGGCCTACCACTGTTATGTCATCTGCAAACTTAATGATGGTGTTGAAGTCGTGCCTGGCCACGCCTTGTTCAGGGACAGAACGATGGCGCTCTTGCTGCTGGTGATTCCCTGATTCGACCTCTACGCAGACGACACCATTCTGTATACTTCTGGCCCTTCTTTGGACACTGTGTTAACAAACCTCCAAACGAGCTTCAATGCCATACAACACTCCTTCCGTGGCCTCCAACTGCTCTTAAACGCTAGTAAAACTAAATGCGTGCTTTTCAACCGTTCGTTTCCCGCACCCGCCCGCCTGACTAGCATCACTACTCTGGACGGTTCTGACTTAAATGATGTGGACAACTACAAATATCTAGTTGTCTGGCTAGACAGTAAACTCTCCTTTCGGTTACTAGTCCAAGCTCTAACCACTAGGCTACTCTCCTGCCTCCCCAATAAACGGAATAAACGTGGTGAGTGAAAAACTTGATGAAATATCCACTCCCTACCCGGTATCTTATTCTGCCACTATACAACTTTGATGTGTTGTTTGTTGGCAACCTTGTTATTTATGAAGTTTTTGGAACAGTTCCTGTTGGAACATTCCACAAATTATACCCTCCCTGGTAGTGGTGGAGTAGGGGCCTGAGGGCACACAGTGTGTGTTAAATCTGTGAATGTATTGTAATGTTTTACAATTGTATAAACTGCCTTAATTTTGCTGGACCCCAAGAAGAGTAGCTGCTGCCAAAGCAGCAAATATTAAATGTACAAGCTACAATTGTGGGACAAGACCAACTATGTCTACCTGACATTCTTGAAATCAATCCTGTCCGACGTACAAGTTGCAGTGAAGTCATTTGAGGCAGAGCAAACAGATCCGGTCAAGCTTTGGACAATCTGGTACACCTCTTAACATCAATTTGCAGCAGAGTAGTC
>NC_036870.1:29573363-29576498 GCF_002910315.2 Salvelinus sp. IW2-2015
CATAGCAACACGAGCTCTGAAGATAGATGGGGGGCAATCAGTTCACATATGGTGTCCAGAGCACAGCTGGGGGCAGAGGGTGGTCTATAGCAGGCGGCAACGGTGAGAGACTTGTTTTTAGAGAGGTGGATTTTTAAAAGTAGAAGTTCAAATTGCTTGAGTACAGACCTGGATAGTAGGACAGAACTCTGCAGGCTATCTTTGCACTAGATTGCAACACTGCCCCCTTTGGCCGTTCTATCTTGTCTGAAAATGTTGTAGTTAGGAATGGAGATTTCAGAATTTTTGGTGGTGTTCCTAAGCCAGGATTCAGACACGGCTAGAACAACCGGGTTGGCAGAGTGTGCTAAAGCAGTGAATAAAACAAACTTAGTGAGGAGGCTTCTGATGTTAACATGCATGAAACCAAGGCTATTACGGTTACAGAAGTCATCAAAAGAGAGCACCTGGGGAATAGGAGTGGAGCTAGGCACCGCAGGGCCTGGATTCACCTTTACATCACCAGAGGAACAGAGGAGGAGTAGGATAAGGGTAAGGCTAAGAGCTATGAGAATTGGTCGTCTAGAACGTCCGGAACAGAGAGTAAAAGGAGGTTTCTGGGGGCGATAAAATAGCTTCAAGGTATAATGTACAGACAAAGGTATGGTAGGATGTGAATACAGTGGAGTTAAACCTAGGTATTGAGTGATGAGAGAGATATTGTCTCTAGAAATATCATTGAAACCAGGTGATGTCATCGCATGTGTGGGTGATGGAACTGAAAGGTTGGATAAGGTATAATGAGCAGGGCTAGAGGCTCTACAGTGAAATAAGCCAATAAACACTAACCAGAACAGCAATGGACAAGGCATATTGACATTAAGGASAGGCATGCTTAGTCGAGTGATCATAAGGGTCCAGTGAGTAGTGAGGTTGGTGAATGTCATTTGTGTTTCGGGAAAGAGAAGCTTTATAGTAGTCTGTTAGGTCTAACCCAAAGCTACTGCAGAAAACATGGTATGAACCCCCGAGCTTAAAAATAAAGGAGAGCCGCACACTCTAGGAGCTCAGATGCAAAAATATTTAATTTACCAACGTTTCGACAGGCAAGCTGTCTTCATCAGGGTACAATCGAACCCCCGAGCTACCTGCGGGGAAATCTGCAGAGAGTGTTACCGGCTTCAATATCCTGCATACTACCTACTGCCATTGCACCCTTGAGAAAGGCACTTGACCCCTGAGTGCACCAGCTGCTTTGCTGCTCCCAGCCTGTGAAACATGTCCATTGGTCACCATGTGAGAAAACTCACGTGAGACTGTGGGACCACATTACCATACGCTGTTTATATAATAACCTCAGATATGAGGGTAACATCTGTTTGTTGTATAAAATGAATGAGTGAGTATGATACTGTTTGTATAATTGTGTAATATGATTTTGAACTGTTTAATTAAGGAAAATACAACTCCCGGTTGTATTTGAACTAAATCCAAGGACCGCCCCTGAGCCAGTTGGGTCAGAGACCATGGGACCACCCTCTCTGCTATCTGAATAAAAGCCAACTCTTAAGAAATTACCCCAGGCCATGTTTCTCTCAATCACGAGAGGACAAAGGTTTGAGAACAGACTGCTGAATCTTTTAACCATCCCACGTGGTTAAACTCTTAAGACGAATGAGAACAAGTCTTTGATATTGACTTCTAGTCTGCAGCTAGGAATTCTGTATCATTGAACGCGAAGAAAGACAACCGCCGAAACAATCATTCTTTAACGAATGTCCATCTGAACAATACACAACCGAGACAAACTTCACTCCAACCAAAACGAACTTTTCTCCAACGACCAAGGCGACATACACACTGGACGTAACTATATATATATTGATTGCAATTGTTCCCGAATGAGTGAGCGTTCATGTGTAAGGATTAGCATGTCAATTGTTATAATTATGGACTCTGTAGTGAATTCTTAGTCGAACGCAACTTTCCCTTTGTCAACAGCCGCCATGCCGGTTTAGCCACTAGGGCATATTCCTTCCACCATTTCATGTAACTATTTTAAGTTTGTTTGTTATGCATTTCTGTGAATTAATTAGTTAGTAATAAATAAATGATTTAAGACAATTGATGCATGGATGACTCATAGTGAAGACTGGGTTCGTGCAGATCAGCGATTTACGACGTTTGGAATGAGACTGACGTAAGGTAGAGTAAATGAATCATTAATGAGAGGACTATTGATCAGATATGAAAATATCTGAAAGGTTAGATTGGGAAATTATAACCTTGTAATCTAATAACTTTCCCTGGTGCCCTCGAATTCATAGTTAATTAGTTACGTTATTACTCAAGTGACCGCGTAATCCTAATTATAGGAATCTATGATAAAAACTAGTAAGTCTTCAATTTAACGATAGCAAAGACACGACATCACTTATGAACATTTTGAACATCTTGGCATAGTTCTGTTATAATCTCCACCCAGCACAGCCAGAAGAGGACTGGCCACCCCTCATAGCCTGGTTCCTCACTAGGTTTCTTCCTAGGTTTTGGCCTTTCTAGGGAGTTTTTCCTAGCCACCGTGCTTCTACACCTGCATTGCTTGCTGTTTGGGGTTTTAGGCTGGGTGTCTGTACAGCACTTCGAGATATTAGCTGATGTACGAAGGGCTATATAAAATAAACTTGATTTGATTTGATTTGATTTGTCAGGCTGCGTACTGTGGCAGCAAAATGTATATTTTATATTTTTTTACCTCTTTCATAAATGCTGGCAGACTTTAGATGACATTGTTTGTAAATACTTCTACCTTAAAATCCATAATGACGGAGATATGCTAGCTAGTTTATTTCAGACAACGCTTCCATATTTTAATATAGAAATGAATGTATGTTAGAGTACATTCTGTCAAACATTCCTTCACATTATTTACTCAGACTGAAGGTTTCAAGTACAACGTCTTCATCATATCATATTTCTTGAGATTGATATTTTATTACATTATAACTATACTGTGTTGGTATCATAAGATATACACGCGGCAGGTGCACAAACACACACTGGCATGCACACCACGACACACACACACACACACACACACACACACACACACACACACACACACACACACACACACAACACACACACCACACCACA
>NC_036870.1:29583917-29587882 GCF_002910315.2 Salvelinus sp. IW2-2015
ACACACACACACACACACACACACACACACACACACGCACTCTTTGTGTGTGTTTAGAAGGGCTGTCGAGGAGTCAATCCCCTTTGAGCAAATCCACACCACAAAACAGCCAGGCTTTTTGTATCCGGCTTTAGAGAACAAATGCACTCCTTTTAAATAGATATCTCTGGGTTTGAGAGAGCAGTGTTGTGAACTCAGAGTTAGAAGACTGACAGGACTGGGTCATACAGAGGGATAGAAATTAGGAGTAATCTTCACACCAATCCTTCCCATTACCCCCCACTGTGTGAGCAAAACTGAGTAACCGGAGTTAAATCTGTATAGTGTTTGGCATACATAATCAACTATTTTATATTAAAAGAAATTAAAAAGAAGCTCAATTATTCATAAACTAATGGTGGTGGGGCTTATAATAGCCCCCATGAGTTAACTGGATAAGAGTAAAATATTGACCGGGGCCCATAGGCTGCACTATGTAGGAATATGGTGCCATTTGTAGATCTGTCCAAGGTACCACCTCTCAGAGACAGCCCAATGGTTGCTGTCCAGGGTGCTGAAATGTATAGAGTACATTTTCTGCGGCCACACTGAAATACTTTTTGGGGGGATATTTCAAGGGGTCAAAAAATTATAAATCAAATAGCTAAATGATCCTTGCTATGACCTTCTTAAAACAATTCCATATAGCTCAGTAGAACCCCATCCCCAGGCTTAGACAGGGCTTGGAATGGAGAGGGTTAAATGGAACACAATTGACTTTTCCACTACCATTGTTCACATATTGATTGAGGAGGGCAGTGTGAATCAAGTGCAAGAAAGAAATGTAACACTGAGATATAACAGGCYAGAATGCTGAAACATCTCAATTTTGACCAATCAGATCAGCTCTGAAAAAATATCTGATGTGAAAAGATATGATATGATTGGTCAAAGACAAAATAGTGGAAAAAAATATCAGAATTGGGCTGCCTGTGTAAAAGCAGCCATTTATATCTCACCCTCTTGCGAGACAAGTCCTTATGCCATCAAAACGCTTTTAAAGGCTCGCGTGACAGAAAATCGATGGCTCGTTGCTTAGTTACAGGTGAGCTGTACTTTGCTGTGTCTGAACCCACACAACTTTCAGCGAATCCTAATAAAGCACCTGCCCTGAAGGCTTTCCTGGAGCTACCCATGAGGGACTAATACTGATGAATGAATGAAATTGGATAAAGAACTCTAAAATATTTATACAGCAGAGGTCTGTGTTCAAATATTCCTATTCCGTCAAATTGTAGCCTTATATCAAGATGAAAAGGTACAATTTTCCAAAAGAGCCGATGGATACGTTGAATTCTTTCAACATTGGTATTTGGCTTTAAAAAATGCATCAAATAAGACTGCTATTGTAGTTTTAATTAAGTATATCTCCCCCCCCAAAAAAACGTGCACCACATTAATTCATACCACATTGAGCTTATTTCACACCAAAATGTCTCTCCAACAAAAGTATGAGTTTATACGGTGTCCTTACCGAACTCTCGTGGCACGGAGATGGAGTATACACAGCTGTGTCCTGAGGTGTAGTTGCGGGGGAAGTTAGGAGACAGCACCGTGCCGTCTGACCCTGTGGAACGACTCCCACACGGTGCTGGAGGAAACACAGACACACAGAGCAGAGCTCAACACCTGCTTTGACCTTCGAAGGGAACATGTGACCCATTTATTCAATACATTGGCCAAGCGACATCTGCCCAGAAAAGACCAGGATGGAACACACATAAGGATTACACAAACAGCTTAGCAGTCTAGTCTTACGGTTATCTTCTGTGTGCTTGCATGTGTGCTGTAAGCCATATTGATTGTTTTAGACTGGCTACTAAATCCAATCCTTGGATTCTTCTTATTCTTTCCTTCTTTCCTTCTTTCCTTCCTTCCTTCTTTCCTTCCTTCCTTCCTTCTTTCCTTYCTTCCTTMCTTCCTTCCTTCCTTCCTTCCTTCCTTCCTTCCTTCCTTCCTTCCTTCCTTCCTTCCTTCCTTACTTCCTTCCTTCCTTCCTTCCGTCCCACATTTGTATTGGATTCCCTCCCCCGGCTCAGTAAATATCCTAACTATATTTAAAATTGTGGTTGCCCACTGACATTTTACATTTACATTTTAGTCATTTAGTAGACGCTCTTATCCTATTTTATTTTTGTGATAGTACACAGCAATGTCCATATCTCTAGCTTCAACAGTTAAATAAAGGTTAATAAATAATAAAACAGGTACGATGGTATGCTCCAAACCTTGACAGCTGGGTAGAACCCTATTCCAGCCAGGCCTGCCGTCATCCCCCATGATGCAGGTGAGCGTGGAATAGCCYTGGAGAACATAGCCCGGCTCGCAGTAGAACGTCACGGTGGAACCCAGCTTGTAGTCGCTGCCCAGCCTGGTCCCGTTCATCACACTGCCTGGGTCGAAGCAGGACTCACGCAGCTTGGCTAAAGAGGGGGTAGAAATACACATGAGGAATAACCTTTAATTAACAGTAGTGTGAACTGGAGATGCAAGCAGGTAACACAGACATGGAGGGAGTTTCATGTTGATCAGAGTAAAGAAGAGTCTAACCAAACGCATCATTGAACTGCTAAAAACATCTACCCCTGCTGACAGTATAATCTAGAGATAGAAAGCATTTGGATTCTCCTTCAACTATGCATATGCAAAAATGTATAGTAAACAATGTACATTTCTGACTTTGGTAGAGGAACTAGACATTACAGCTAAGAAGGAATCTCCCTCTAAGAGAAAACTGAAATCTAAGAATCTAAGAGAGCATGACGGCGTCCTACCTTTGTATTCCAGGTGGAAACCGGTGTAGCTGACGGAACCGTCGCTGCGGAAGGCCAGGTGCATGGTGTTGGAGCTGCTCTCGATCCTCTCTGGAAGCTTGCTGTCCTGAAAGCTGCCAATCAGAGGGCTGTTGCTGTCTGGCCCATCGTAGATATACAGGAAGTCATAGTTAGGCTCGATGCTGAAACTAGAGAAAGGGATGGATAGAAAGAGAGAGGGGGAGAGAAAGAGAGAGAGCGCGAGAAAGAGAGCGAGATGGGGAGAGAGAAAGAGATAGAGATGCGAAGAGAGAGAGAGAGTTGTTTCTAGTGTGTCATTTCTACCTACTACTGTATACTGACACACAGACAGACAATCCTTTCTACCTACTACTGTATACTGCACACAGCAGACAGATCATTTCTCCTACTACTGTATACTGCACACAGACAGACAGATCATTTCTACCTACTACTGTATACTGCACACAGACAGACAGATCATTTCTACCTACTACTGAGTATACTGCAACACAGACAGACAGATCATTTTCTACCTACTACTGTATACTGCACACGACAACAGATCATTCTACTACTACTGTATACTAACAGACGCTCACACACAGACAGACAGATCATTTCTACCTACTACTGATAACTGCACCAGACAGACAGATCATTTCTACCTACTACTGTATACATGCACACACAGAACAGACAGATCATTTCTACCTACTACTGTATACTGCACACGACAGACAGATCATTTCTACCTACTACTGTATACTGCACGCAGCAGACAGATCATTTCTACCTACTACTGTATACTGACAACACAGAACCAGACAAGATCATTTCTACCTACTACTAGTATACTGGCACTACAGAACAGTACAGAATCATTTCTACTCACCTAACTGTATACTGCACACAGACGTACAGATCATTTCTACCTACTCTATGTTATACTACACACAGACAGACGTATTGAACCCAGCTCAGCAGAGAGAAGATCATTTCTACCTACTACTGTATACTACACACAGACAGACGTATTGAACCCCAGCTCAGCAGAGAGACAGATCATTTCTACCGTACTTACTGTATACTGCACCCGACTCTCTAATGTGGGTGAACCTTTTCTGTAAATGCCTTCTCTCTTTCTATAAC
>NC_036870.1:29587907-29598998 GCF_002910315.2 Salvelinus sp. IW2-2015
CACAACCACAACACACACACACACCACACACACACACACACACCACACACACACACACACCAACACACACACACACACACACACACACACACACACACATACACACACACACATACATTACACGCACCACACACACACACACACACTCTCTACACCGCCACCAAAGGTGGACATTTAATGCGCCCATTTGTCACAACAAGGGCGTGAGGTGATTATACAACGTAACTGCTGACCGTTATCACTATTATATTAAGATGCAGTTCATGTCTTAGTGGGGTAAATTAGCTACCCCAAGCTGGACTTCCCATGCTCACTTTGTCAAGTAATGAACCATAGTTGGCCTTCCTCAGGTCCCCACTTTAAGGTGCTGTATCAAAGACGTCCAGCCTACGTTGACTGATGCAGACACTTAATGGAAGTCAAAAAAAGAACTTGTGTTTCACACCTAAATAGTCTGTTAATTGCGTCCATTTTTCAATTTCACCTTGGCGGCCGCAAGGGCTTGTCCCCTTACAACAGAGGTCAAGGTCAACACAGGGTTAAGTTTGACTGCCGGTAGGCGTACACAATTTGTGGCGTAAACAGATGTTTACGCTGCCTGCTGCTAAAGGCCTCTAAGTTAAACCTCTAACTTAAGTTGTGAAATGAGGCCACCCTCTGCCTCTCCCCTACCAAAGCTAAGCTGATTCTCCTCCTGTTCCTCTCTCTGTGCCTTCTCCCTCTACCAAACAGCTTAACTAGCTCCTCCCTCTGGCCTCTCCTCACCAGCAGCTAACTAGCTCCTCCTGTACCTCCCTTCTGCCTCTCCTCTACAGCAGCTACTAGCTCCTCCTGTACCTCCCTCTGTCTCTCCTCTTACCAGCAGCTAACTAGCTCCTCCTGTACCTCCCTCTGTCTCTCCTTCTACCAGCAGCTACTAGCTTCCTCCTGTACCTCCCCTTCTGTACCTCTCCTCTTACCAGCAGTCTAAACTAGCTCCTCTTGCCTCCTCCCTCTGTCTCTCCCCTTACCAGCAGCTAGCTAGCTCCTCCTGCTTACCTCCCTCTGCCTCTCCTCTACCCAGCAGCTAGCTTAGCTCCTCCTGCTCTCTTTCCTCCCTCTGCATCTCCCCTACCAGCAGTAGCTAAGCTCCTCCTGTACCTCCCTCTGCTTCTCCCTACCAGCAGCTTAGGCTAGCTCCTCCTGTAACCTCCTCTGCCTCTTCCCCTACAACAGCTAGCTCCGCTCCTCCTGCTCCTGCTCCTCCCTCTGCATCTCCCCTTACCAGCAGCTAGCTCTAGCTCCTCCTGTACTCCTCTGCCTCTCCCCTACCAGCAGGCTAGCTAGCTCCTCCTGATACCTCCTCTGCCTCTCCCTACCAACAGCTAGGCTCGCTCCTCCTTGCTTCCTGCTCCTCCCTCTGCATCTCCCCTACCAGCAGCTAGACTAGTCCTCCTGTACCTCCCCCTGCATCTCCCCTACCAGCAGGCTAGCTAGCTCACTCGTACTCCCTCTAGCCTCTCCCCTACCAGCAGCTAGCTAGCTCCTTCCTGTACCTCCCTCTGCCTCTCCCCTACCAACAGCTAGCTCGCTCCTCCTGCGCTCCTCTCCTCCCTCTCCATCTCCCTACCAGCAGCTAGCTAAGCTCCTCCTGTACCTCCCTCTGCACTCCCTACCAGCAGCTAGCTAGCTCCTCCTGTACTCCCTCTGCCTCTCCCCACCCAACAGCTAGCTAGCCCTCCTGTCTTCTGCTGCCTCTACTCTACAACCAGCTAGCTTCGTCCTTCCTGCTCCTGCTCCCCTCTGCAATTCTCCCCTACCAGCAGCTAGCTAGCTCCTCCTGTACCTCCTCTGCCCCCTCCCCTAACCAGCAGCTAGCTAGCTCCTTCCTGTACCTCCCTTCTTGCCTCTCCCCTCACCAACAGCTAGCTCGCTCCTCCTGCTCCTTGCCTCCTCCCTCTGCATCTCCCCTACCAGCAGCTAGCTAGCCTCCTCCTGTACCTCCCTCTGGGCATTCTCCCCTACCAGCAGCTAGCTAGCTTCCTTCCTGTACCTCCCTCTGCCTTCTTCCCCTACCAAACAGCTAGCTCCTCCTCCCTGCTCCTGCTCCTCCCTCTGCATCTCCCCTAACAGGCAGCTAGCTAGCTCCTCCTGTACCTCCCTCTGCCTTCTTCCCCACCCAACAGCTAAGCTAGCTCCTCCTTGCTTTCTGTTCTGCCTCTCCCCTACCAGCAGCTAGCTAGCTCCTCCTGTCTTCTGTCTGCCTCTTACTCTACCAGCAGCTAGCTTAGCTCCTTCCTGCCTGAATGTCAAAAGGGGACATACATACCTGTCCCTTGGCAAGCCCGTGCTGTCCAGACACGGGCTGTGGGAAATATTTAATCGGGCGGGCTTGTTGTGTGTGTGTTGTGTGTGGTGTGTTGTGCGTGGCGTGCGTGCGTGCGTGTTGTGTGTTGCGTGCGTGAATGTGTGTGTGTGTGTGTGTGTGGTGTGTGTGTGTGTGTGTGTGTGTGTGTTGTGTGTTGTGTGTGTGTGGTGTGTGTGTGTGTGGTGTGTGTGTGTGGTGTGTGTGTGTGTGTGTGTGTGTGTGGAGAGCGAGAAAGAAAGAAAGAAAGAAAGACAAGAAAGAAAGAAAAAAGAAAAGAAAGAAAGAGAAGAAAAGCAAAGAAAAAGGAAAGAAAGAAAGACAAGAAAGAAAGAAAGAGAAAGTGAGTAACAGCGTACCACCTTAGCCGAGCCACTGGCTGTGCTTCAGGGGTTGAATGTTGAGGCTGCAAAGCTGTGATCAAGGCAAAGGGTTGGCTTACTTTTGAAGAATCTCCAAATATAAAACATATTCTTGATTATTTAACACCCTTTTTTTTGGTTACTACATGGATTCCATATGTGTTATTTCATAGTTTTAATGTTTTCACTATGTATGTCTACAATGTTAGAAAATAGTAAAATTAAAGAACTCTTTGAATGGTTAGGTTGTGTCCAAACTTTTGACTGTACTGTAGATCTCCAACGACAAGAGGACATTTTCTTTTGTTCAACAAACATGCTAAGTAGACAAATGAAGCTGTTTCCATGTTTGTTCACAAATCAAAATGACACTGTCTGATAATTGTTATTTAACATTTACATTTTAGTCATTTAGCAGACGACTCTTTCCAGAGCGACTTACAAATTGGAAGTATTCATACATATTCCATTGTTTGCATTCATTAGCCTTGCTATAAAAAGCGTAGTTGTTTATATTCAATTGAAACTATCACGCAATGATATGACACAGCATTTCAAGCAACCATATCGGGCAGCCATTAGGCTCCACCAGTTAGACAGGTTTTTCTTTCGTGTTAAATGAGCTCTCTCTCTTCTCATTTGAATTGTCTTATCCCACAACACAGGAGAACCACAGTGATAGTGGCTTTTTGAGTGGACGGTGTACTGAAGCTCAACCAGGTGAAAACCTTCTTCTTCGTTCTCGCTCCAAACTTCCATACACACTCCATTACTGACACCATTTCTCTCCCACAAAAAGGACATTGAAATATGTACCCAATGGAATAGAGAAAATTGGAATAATAATAATTGTTAAAAAAAGGGACCCAAGCATGATGGCAGGTTGCATGATAAGAGTAAGGGCTTGCACAGCCCTGGGGAACACGCTTGTATCTCAGCAAGAGTATGTTTATATTGTAAAAAAAGTGGACCAAATTGCGAATGCATTGGCCAATGTGTAAATGTAGGTCTCATTGTCATTGTGCCAAATTGGGTATTATCATTGCTACATATTCAATAGTAACCAAGCTAATTGTTGTTGAGTTGACAGTCCAGAGGCTAAGAGAGAAAAGATCGAGACAAATATGTTTATCAAAAGAATTCTATTCAATTATGCGTGTAGGACAGGAGTTTCCCCATGTTTCTGGATTGCATTAGCTTACAGATACCTTTAGCTTTAGATTACAGGCCATGAAGTTGTCTAGTAACTTAGCAACTCTTCCAAATATATAAAAAAAATACACCTCCCAATCTCTCTTATGTAAATTAGCTTCCCTGATACAGAAATATGTGCGTATGTTAATCTTCACACACACACACACACACATACACACACACACACACACACAACCACACACTCACAACACACACAAAAACATACACACACACACACACAGTCATTCTCGAGATGCGGACATGGCAGTGAGCAGTTGATAGTCTCTGTTTTGTGGTGAGTTCCAGCCTCAGAAGGATATTGTGCTCACTTTGACTATACCAAAGCGATTACCACTCCCTGGTAATTTACATTACCTGCGTTAGTTCCTCCCACAGCCAGCGATAAGGGTAATGAATGTAGCGCTAGCAAGCGTTAAAGGGGGATATCATGGTGTTGTCTGGCTCTCCAGCCCTGATCCATAGAGAGAGGTTACGGATGATTTGAGGAATCTATTCATTAGCGTCTGTGGCATTGGTAGACGCTGCATCTGAGGCATCTGCCACTGTGTGTCAACGTGTGAATCGCGGGGCCTTTTGAGTGTTGTCGGAAACTCCCACCTCGACCGCCCGTCAGAGAGCCATGAACCCAGAGAGTTGTTTCTAGTGTGTCATTTCTACCTACTACTGTATACTGCACACAGACAGACAGATCATTTCTACCTACTACTGTATACTGCACACAGACAGACAGATCATTCTACCTACTACTGTATACTGCACACAGGACAGACAGATCATTTCTACCTACTACTGTATACTGCACACAGACAGACAGATCATTTCTACTACTACTGTATACTGCACACAGACAGACAGATCATTTCTACCTACTACTGTATACTGCACACAGACAGACAGATCATTTCTACTACTACTGTATACTGCACACAACAGACAGATCATTTCTACCTACTACTTGTATACTGCACACAGACAGACAGATCATTTCTACCTACTACTGTATACTGCACACAGACAGACAGATTCATTTCTACCTACTACTGTATACTGCACACAGACAGATCATTTCTACCTACTACTGTATATGAAACACAGACAGACAGATCATTTCTACCTACTACTGTATACTGCACACAGACAGACAGATCATTTCTACCTACTACTGTATACTGCACACAGACAGACAGATCATTTCTACCTACTACTGTATACTACACACAGACAGACGTATTGGAAACCCAGCTCAGCAGAGAGACAGATCATTTCTACCTACTACTGTATACTACACACAGACAGACGTATTGACCCCACTCAGCAGAGAACAGATCATTTCTACCTACTACTGTATACTGCACACAGACAGACAGATCATTTCTAACCTACTACTGTATACTGCACACAGACAGACGTATTGAACCCAGCTCAGCAGAGAGACAGATCATTTCTACCTACTGCTGTATACTGCACACAGACAGACGTATTGAACCCCAGCTCAGCAGAGAGACAGATAATTTCTACCTTACTGCTGTATACTACACACAGACAGACGTATTGAAACCCAGCTCAGCAGAGAGACAGATCATTTCTACCTACTACTGTATACTGCACACAGACAGACGTATTGAACCCCAGCTCAGCAAAGAGACAATCATTTCTACCTACTGCTGTATACTACAACACCAACAACAGATCATTTCTACCTACTACTGTATACTACACACAGACAGACGTATTGAACCCCAGCTCAGCAGAGAGACAGATCATTTCTACCTACTACTGTATACTGCACACAGACAACGTATTGAAACCCAGCTCAGCAGAGAGACAGAGATCATTTCTAAAATATCACCCTCCTCCAGATATGCTTGATGGGGGATTCTGGAAGATTTTATGATCTGACTGAATTGGATTATAATCTTTGATCTGATTTCTCTCTCTCTCTCTCTCAATCCCCCCCCCTCTCTTTCTCTCACTCTCTCTCTCAACCCCCCCGTTCTCTCTCTCTCTCTCACTCACTCTCTCTCTCTCAACCCCCCTGTCTCTCTCTCTTGCTCTCCCTCTCTCTCTCGGGGGTTCATGGCCTCTCTGACGGGCGGTCGAGGTGGGAGTTTACCGACAACACTCAAAAGGCCCCGCGATTCACACGTTGACACACAGTGGCAGATGCCTCAGATGCCAGCGTCTACCCAATGCCACAGACGCTAATGAATAGATTCCTCAAATCATCCGTAACCTCTCTCTATGGATCAGGGCTGGAGAGCCAGACAACACCATGATATCCCCCTTTAACGCTTGCTAGCGCTACATTCATTACCCTTATCGCTGCTGTGGGAGGACACTAACGCTAGGTAATGTAAATACCCAGGGAGTGTAATCGCTTTGGTATAGTCAAAGATGAGGCACATATCCTTCTGAGCTGGGAACTCACCACAAAACAGAGACTATCAACTGCTCACTGCCATGCTCCGCATCTCCGAGAATGACTGTGTGTGTGTGTGTGTATGTTTTTGTGTGTGTGTGTGAGTGTGTGTGTGTGTGTGTGTGTGTGTGTGTGTGTATGTGTGTGTGTGTGTGTGAAGATTAACATACGCACATATTTCTGTATCAGGGAAGCTAATTTACATAAGAGAGATTGGGAGGTGTATTTTTTTATATATTTCTGAAAGAGTATGCTAAGTGATACGACCACACTTCATTGAGCCTGTATCTAAAGCTAAAGGCTCATTGTAAGATAATAGCAATCCAAACATAGGGGGAAAAAACTCCTGCTCTACACCATATTAATAAAGCAATTACATTTTGATAACCATATGTGCTCAGATCTCTCTCTCTCTCTTAGCCTCTGGAGCTGTCACTCAACAAACAATTAGCTTGGTTACTAATTGAATATGTAGCAATGATAATACCCAATTTGGCAACAATGACAATGAAACCTACATTTTACCACATTGCCAATGCAATTGCATTTGGTCACTTTTTACAATATAACATTACTTTGCTGCAGATACAAACGGTGTCCCCCAGGGCTAGGTGCAAGGCCCCTTACTCCTTATCATGCCAACCCTGCCAATGCATTGGGTCCCTTTTTTTACAATATATTATTATTCAATTTTCTCTATTTCCATTGGGTACATATTTCATGTCTTTTTGGGAGAGAATGGTGTCAGTAATGGAGTGTGTAATGGAAGTCTGCGAGACGGAACAGAAGAAAAGGCTTTTCACCCTGGTTGAGCTTCAGTACCACCGTCCCACTGCCAAAAAGCCACTATTCCACTGTGTTACTCCCTTGTGTTGTGGGATAAGACCATTCAAATGAGAAGAGAGCAGAGCTCACTTTACACGAAAGACAAAAACTGTCTAACTGGTGGAGCCTAAATGGCTGCCCGATACTGGTTGCTTGAAAACTGCTGTGTCATCATCACTGCAGTGACTAGCTTTCAACTTGAATATAAAACACTACGCTTTTAATAGCAAGGCTAATGAATGCAACAATGAATATGTATGAACTTTCCAATTTGTAAGTCGCTCTGGATAAGAGCGTCTGCTAAATGACTAAAATGTAAATGTAAATAACATTATCAGACAGTGTCATTTTGATTGTGACAAACAGGAAACAGCTCATTTGTCTACTTAGCATGTTGTTAACAAAAAGAAATGTCCCTTGTCGTGAGATCTACAGTACCAGTCAAAAGTTTGGACACACCTACCAATTCAAGAGTTTTTCTTTATTTTTACTATTTTCTACATTGTAGAATAATAGTGAAAACATTAAAACTATGAAATAACACATATGGAATCATGTAGTAACCAAAAAAGTGTTAAGTGTTGAAACATATCCAAAATATGTTTTTATATTAGGTTCATCAAAATAGCCACCCTTTAGCCTTGATTCCTGAGTCTGCGAGCTCAATTCCAACCTAGCACTAGCAGTGCTTGCGGCTAAGGTGGTACCGTGGGTTAATCTCTCACTTTTCTCTTCTTTCTTTCTTTTCTTTTCTTCTTTCTCTCTTCTTTTCTTCTCTTTCTTCTCTTTCTTTCTTTCTTTCTCTTTCTTTCTTGTTGTTTTCTTTCTTTCTTCTTCTCTCGCTCTCACACACACACAACACACCCCACCACACACATCACACACACACACACATCACCACACCCAACACAGCACACACTCACACGACACACACATCACCACACCACTACTCACACCACATCGACACAGCAACTCAACACACAATTTAATTGAAGAATACCTAACACGGACGCGACCGCAGGTCACACAACACTATCCACGAGGTACGGTAGTCACCGTAAGCACGCACCACACCACAAACACACACCCACACGCCCCCGATTAAATTATCACGCCTCTGTCCTGGCACAGCACGGGCTGCCAAGGGACAGGTTTATGTACACTTTTGATTCATGGCAGGAGGAGACAAGCTAGCTCTGGTAGCATGGTGACGTAGAGGCAGACAGAAGACCAGGAGGAGCTAGCTAGTGCTGGTAGGCGAGAGAGCAGACAGAAGAGCAGGGGAGGCTAGCTAGCTGTTGGGTGGGAGAGGCAGAGGGAGGTACAGGAGGAGCTAGCTAGCTGCTGGTAGGGATGCAGAGTAGGTTTGCAGGAGGGAGCGAGAGGAGCAGGAGCAGGAGGAGCGAGCTATGTGTGGTAGGGGAGAGGCAGAGGGAGGTACAGGAGGAGCTAGCTAGCTGCTGGTAGGGGAGATGGCAGAGGGTGAGGTACAGGAGGTAAGGGCGTAGCTAGCGCGGTGGGGGGGAGGAGAGGGAAGGGGAGCTAGGAGGGAACAGGAGCAGGAGAGCGAGCTAGCTGTTGGGTAGGGGAGCAGGCAGAGGGAGGTCAGGAGGAGCTAGCTAGCTGCTGGTAGGGGAAGCGCAGAGGGAGGTACAGGAGGAGCTAGCTAGGTTGCTGGTAGGGGAGATAGCAGAGGGGGCAGCAGGAGCAGGAGGAGCGAGCTAGCTGTTGGTAGAGAGAGGCAGGAAGACAGGAGGAGCTAGCTAGCTGTTGGGATGGGAGAGGCAGAGGGAGGTACAGGAGGAGCTAGCTAGCTGCTGGTGTAGGGGAGAATGCAGAGGGAGGTACAAAGGAGAGCTAGCTAGCTGCTGTAGGGGAGATGCGAAGGGAGGAGCAGGGAGAGCAGGAGGAGCGAGCTAGCTGTTGGTAGGGGAGAGGCAGAGGGAGTACAGGAGGACTAGCTAGCTGCTGGTAGGGGAGAGCAGAGGGAGGTACAGGAGGAGCTAGCTAGCTGCTGGTAGGGGAGATGCAGGGGGAGGTACAGGAGGAGCTAGCTAGCTGCTGGTAGGAGGAGAGTGCAGAGGGAGGAGCAGGGAGCAGGAGAGCTAGCTAGCTGTCTGGTAGGGGAGGCAGAGGGAGGTACAGGAGGAGCTAGCTAGCTGCTGGTAGGGGAGAGAGCAGGGGAGGTACAGGAGGAGCTAGCTAGCTGCTGGTAGGGGAGATGCAGAGGGAGGAGCCAGGAGCGGAGGAGCGACGCTAGCTGTGGTAGGGGAGAGGCAGAGGGAGGTACAGGAGGAGCTAGCTAGGCTGCTGGTAGGGAGAGGCAGAGGGAGGTACAGGAGGAGCTAGCTAGCTGCTGGTAAGGGGAGATGCAGAGGGAGGAGAGGAGCAGGAGGAGCTAGGGCTAGCTGCTGGTAGAATGGAGAGGCAGAGGGAGGTACAGGAGGAGCTAGCTAGCTGCTGGTTAGGAGGAGAGACAGAGGGAGGAGCAGGGGAGCCTAGTTAGCTGCTGGTAGAGAGAGACAGAGGGAGGTACAGGAGGAGCTAGTTAGCTGTGGTAGAGGAGAGACAGAGGGAGGTACAGGAGAGCTAGTTACTGCTGGTAGAGGAGAGACAGAGGAGAGGTACAGGAGGAGCTAGTTAGCTGCTGGTAGAGAGAGCAGGGGAGGTACAGGAGGAGCTAGTTAGCTGCTGGTATGAGGAGAGGCAGAGGGAGGAGCTAGTTAGGCTGTTGGTAGAGAGAGGCAGAGAGAGGAACAGGAGAGATAGCTAGCTATTGGTAGGGGAAGGCAGAGGGTGGCCTCATTTCACAACTTTAAGTTAGAGTTAACTTAGAGGCCTTTACACAATGCAGCGACAGACGGTAGACAGATTCGAGTTTTAGGCGTATCTCAGACGAAGGACGATGTTAACTCTGTGTGATTCTATCGCCCTTTAGTCGGTCAGACTATTCATTTACTTTAACGCCTGTGTTTTTGGAACTTTGGACAACTCTGTCTGTAAGGAGGACAGCCTGCGGGCCGGCCAATGGTTGAAGATGAAAATGGACGCAATTAAGACAGGGATGCCATAATTTTAGGATTGCATGATAACGACAAGTCTAGGATTCTCTGCAACAACGGACTATATAAGGCAGTAGAACAACGGACACCTGTGTGTTCCCTCCATGTTCTATGACTATTTGAACAGGAGATTGGAAGGTAATTCCACAAGGGCTGTAGACATACGGCAAGGTCTTATGTAATAGTCTGAAATTAGAACGCACGAGCCGCACGGCAGGACCTTGTGTTCTGGGGTTTATCTGAGAATTTTAGAAGGCCGCAGAATTCCCATGGAGTATTTTCAGGATAACAGGAGTACGCTCGCATTGTGTGGGTTACCTTGTGCGCCTATTCCCTCTAATCATTATCTGGTCTAGGTGTTCTAAAACTAGCATTTTAGAAAGGTGAGTAATGGGATATTCAGATAGTCAAGACGGACCTGTGTGTTTCCCTTTCGATAATAATCATATTCTGGATCTCCTCAAAGTTATTTGGAAGGAAGAGAACCGCAAGGCAGCAGATATGGGGTGGGTTATCTGTCAGAATAGCAAGTGAGTGCCAACGCGTTGACAGTGTGTGGTTCCTGTATCGACTGTTACTACTGAGTGAGTTTTCTGTTCGCTGAAATGAATAAATAGCGAGCCATAGGACAGTATGAGGACGGTTAATTGCACGATCCAGACGAGGCACGTGTTCATGCTCCCGCACCTTTATCGTGTAGTAATAGTCTAGACGACTATGCCACTAATGCACGCAGGCTACACCTCAACACATGCCATGTTAACCAACTACATTAGTATTTTGGACGGATCAAGCGTGGCAGTGAAAATCATAATAGTGAAAGAGTATTTCAATTTCCTTGGCAGCCATCATCAGACAGCTGAT
>NC_036870.1:29599023-29613299 GCF_002910315.2 Salvelinus sp. IW2-2015
TACTGCATTATGACAAAGTGAAAACAGGTTAATAGAAATAATTATTCCAAATGTAAAAACAGATACATTATTTACATAAGTATTCAACCAGACCCTTTTGCTTATGAAACTCGAAATTGAGCTCAGGATACATCTCTTTCCATTTGATCATCCCTTTGAGAATTGTTTCTACAACTTGATTGGAGTTCCATCTCCTGGTAATTTCAACAATCTATGTTGTTTGGAACCATCTGATATCATTAGAACAGACACCACGACTGTCTATAAAAAGGTCCCACCAACAGTTGACAGTGCATGTCATGGCTAACACACCACAGCCCCCGATTAATTATTCACGCCTCGTGTCTGGCACAGCACGGGCTGCCAAGGGACAGGTTTATGTTACCACTTTTGATTCAGGCAGGAGGAGCAAGCTAGCTGCTGGTAGAGTAGAGGGCAGACAGAAGACAGGAGGGCTAGCTAAGCTGCTGGTAGGGAGAGGCAGACAGAAGAGCAGGAGGAGCTAGCTAGCTGTTGGGTGGGGAGAGGCAGAGGGAGGTACAGGAGGAGCTAGCTAGCTGCTGGTAGGGGAGATGCAGAGGGAGGAAGCAGGAGCAGGAGGAGCGAGCTAGCTGTTGGTAGGGGGAGGCAGAGGAGGTACAGGAGGAAGCTAGCTAGCTGCTTGGTAGGGGGAGATGCAGAGGGAGGTACAGGAGGAGCTAGCTAGCTGCTGGTAAGGGGAGATGCAGAGGGAGGAGCAGGAGCAGGAGGAGCGAGCTAGCTGTTGGTAGGGGAGAGGCAGAGGGAGGTACAGGAGGAGCTAGCTAGCTGCTGGTAGGGGAGAGGCAGAGGGAGGTAAGGAGGAGCTAGCTAGCTGCTGGTAGGGGGAGAGCAGAGGGGGGAGCAGGAGCAGGAGGAGCGAGCTAGCTGTTGGAGAGTAGAGGCAGACAGAAGACAGGAGGAGCTACTAGCTGTTGGGTGGGGAGAGGCAGAGGGAGGTAACAGGAGGAGCTAGCTAGCTGCTGGTAGGGGAGATGCAGAGGGAGGTACAGGAGGAGCTAGCTAGCTGCTGGTAGGGGAGATGCAGAGGGAGGACAGGAGAGCAGGAGGAGCGAGCTAGCTGTTGGTAGGGGAGAGGCAAGAGGAGGTACAGGAGGAGCTAGCTAGCTGCTGGTAGGGGAGAGGCAGAGGGAGGTACAGGAGGAGCTAGCTAGCTGCTGGTAGGGGAGATGCAGGGGGAGGTACAGGAGGAGCTAGCTAGCTGCTGGTGGGGAGATGCAGAGGGAGGAGCAGGAGCAGGAGGAGCGAGCTAGCTGTTGGTAGGGGAGAGGCAGAGGGAGGTACAGGAGGAGCTAGCTAGCTGCTGGTAGGGGAGAGGCAGAGGGAGGTACAGGGGAGAGCTAGCTAGCTGCTGGTAGGGGAGATGCAGAGGGAGGAGCAGGAGCAGGAGGAGCGAGCTAGCTGTTGGTAGGGGAAGAGGCAGAGGGAGGTACAGGAGGAGCTAGCTAGCTGCTGGTAGGGGAGAGGCAGAGGGAGGTACAGGAGGAGCTAGCTAGCTGCTGGTAGGGGAGATGCAGAGGGAGGAGCAGGAGCAGGAGGAGCTAGCTAGCTGCTGGTAGAGGAGAGGCAGAGGGAGGTACAGGAGGGCTAGCTAGCTGCTGGTAGGGAGAGACAGAGGGAGGAGCAGAGGAGCTAGTTAGCTGCTGGTAGAGGAGAGACAGAGGGAGGTACAGGAGGAGCTAGTTAGCTGCTGGTAGAGGAGAGACAGAGGGAGGTACAGGAGGAGCTAGTTAGCTGCTGGTAGAGGAGAGACAGAGGGAGGTACAGGAGGAGCTAGTTAGCTGCTGGTAGAGGAGAGGCAGAGGGAGGTACAAGGAGGAGCTAGTTAGCTGCTGGTAGAGGAGAGGCAGAGGGAGGAGCTAGTTAGCTGTTGGTAGAGGAGAGGCAGAGAGAAGGAACAGGAGGAGATAGCTAGCTATTGGTAGGGGAGAGGCAGAGGGTGGCCTCATTTCACAACTTTAAGTTAGAGTTTAACTTAGAGGCCTTTACAGCAGCAGCAGCGGTAACATCTGTTTACGCCACAATGTGTACCCTACCGGCAGTCACAACTTAACCCTGTGTTGACCTTTGACCTCTGTCTGTAGGGGACAGCCCTTGCGGCGCCAAAGGTGAAATGAAAAATGGACGCAATTAACAGGACTATTTAGGTGTGAAACACAAGTTCTTCTTTTTGACTTCCATTAAGTGTCTGCATCAGTCAACGTAGGCTGGGACGTCTTGATACAGCACCTTAAAGTGGGGACCTGAGGAAGGCCAACTATGGGTTCATTACTGACAAAGTGAGCATGGAAGTCCAGCTGGGGTAGCTAATTACCCACCTAAGACATGAACTGCATCTTAATATAATAGTGATAACGGTCAGCAGTTACCGTTGTTATAATCACCTCACGCCCTGGTTGTGACAAAATGGCCATTAATGTCCACCTTGGTGGCGGTGTAGAGAGTGTGTGTGTGTGTGTGTGTGCGTGTATGTATGGTGTTGTGTGTTATGTGTGTGTTGTGTGTGTGTGTGTGTGTGTGTGTGTGTGTGTGTGGTGTGTGTGTGGTGTGTGTGTGTGGTGTGTGTGGTGTGTGTGTGTGTGTGTGTGTGTGTGTGTGTGTTGTGTGTGGTGTGTGTGTGTGTGTGTGTATGTGGCATGCAGTGGAACTGATAGGGAGAGTAGGCCTTAATCACTTTGTAGGAAACTAGCATCTATTACCTGACGAAGGCCAGCGATAGAACATAGTCCGAGTTGACAGCTATTAGCCAGTCACAGTCCTTGCTGTGGGGGTAGGGGTGGGGGAAGTTGGGAGACAGGATGAAGCCGTTGGATCCAGTCAAGTTTCCTCCACAGGGGGCTGAAAGAGAAGAGAAGTGAGAAAAGGTAACATGTACTTGTCTGACTCTGACACTCATGAACTGTCTCTGTTATATACCACAGGGAAAAATGCATGTCATTCTGTGGAGATATACTGGTGTATGGGGCTGCAAAATTCCGGTAACGTTCCTAAAATTACCAGGTTCTCAGAAAATCCTGGTTGAAAGGGAATACCTGGGAAATCCTCCAAACAGGATTTCCAGAAAACCTGGGAATTTTTGGGAAAGTTAATGGAATTTTTAAACCATAACAGTAACTGATGTAGTTAGTTTTGACAGAGCAGACGTTATAAAGCCACATTAAAACAAGACACCCGTGATCAGGAGTTGACAAGAATCCTTGAGGTTTCGTTATAAGCACACTATCTCTGAAAAGTGAGAGAGATCTTCGGATCTGCTTCCAATAATTTTATATTAATTTAATGTTTTGCCTCGTTCAAAACGGTTGGAGAGCGATGACAGTCAGTCATCTCTAGAGCTCAAGTGCTGCTTGGTGCCAGCAAGTTCTGGCAACACTCAGGGATCTTAATTCAAAATGTTAATTAGCAGGCTAGGAGGCTGGGGATGAGTAGCATGGTCTGAGTCCCTGTTAGTACTCACCTTAATACAACCCCCTGGCTCTACCTGTAATTGAAGCACTCACCTATGCAGACAGGAGGGCTGGGTTGCCAGTAGTAGCGGTTCTCCACTTGAATACATGTGATCTTCATCTCTCCCTGGAGCTCGTACCCAGGGTCACAGAGAAAGGTGACAGTGTCACCCGGCTCTCGTCCGTCCCCGTTACGACTGCCGTTCATGGGGACCCCCGGGTCTCTGCAGGCGGTGGCCACCGAACCTGGCAGGCACAACACAGGGAGGGAACCAAATCTATGCAGGGGCTTTATGCAATCACTTTGAAGATTACATACATAGACATTCATAACACCTTTATGTTGACATGACATTTAATGAGTGTTGCAGTATCCTTCATAACGACCTTCAAAACACATAACCAACAATGTCTGAGCCCAATAACATTTCAGAGAATAACCCAAACCTGTACACTCTACCAGACTGTATGAAACAGACACAGCTAGTATCATTGCTTTTGAAGATATACACTTCAAAGACTTTTCACAAACAGTAAACTACTCACTTGAGAATTCGATAGCGTAGCCGGACTTGCTGATGTAGAAGTCAGTCTCGAATTGGATGGTAACCAGGTTGAGGGTGCTGTGTATCCCCTCGGGAAGCAGAGAGCCAGACACCTCCCTCAGGGCCATCTCATTCTCAGGAGGACCGTCCCACACCTTCAGGATGTCATGTGACGCCTCTGTGTCGAAGGCCAGGAACTGCAGACTGAGGGACGAGGAGGAATAAAATTGTCATTTAGGTTTGGATGCAAATACCAGTTCTTAGTAACTTTCACTAAATTCTATTTTTGTTTTCATAAATCCTGGTTGGAAGATTCCTGGAATCAGGAAAATACCTCCCACCAGGATTTCTGCAAAACCCAGGAATTTTGAGAAAGTTGGTGGAATTTTGCAACCCTAGGCTGCAATAAATTACCTGCAATAAATCACAGAATAACAGAGTAATAATGGTAGATAATAATGGAAGGAACTTGAGAAATATGCCCAAAAACAGAGTTCGTAGGAGATCATTTGTGGATGACCTTTGCTCCTCACAGGGAAAAGGGGTTTAAATCAAGTAAAATCACTGAATCTCTTATACAAACACACCACAGTTTGTTTTTCATTGATATTAGTACAGTATTGATTCTACATTGATATTAGTACTGTATTGGTTCAGCATTGATATTAGTACTGTATTGGTTCTACATTGATATTAGTACTGTATTGGTTCTACATTGATAGTACCAATACTTAGATACGTACCAATAACTGGTATCATACTAATGCAGGACCATATACTGTATCAAATCAATGCAGACCAAACTGTAATCATACTAACTATAAGCATACGTAAATCAATATCAAGTAGTATCGAATACGGTATTCAATATCAATGCTGGAACCAACACTGTAATCAATTAATGCTGAATCCAATACTGTATGCATACACATCAGAACCGAATACTGTATGCAACTTAATAGCTTAAATACAATATGTATAAGTATCAAGCTGAACCAACACTGTGTATCAATATCAATGCTGAAACCAATACATGTATCAATACTATATGTGCTTAAACCAATACTGTATCATATAATACCGCGAGAGCCAATGACTGTATCAATATCAATGCTGAAGGGCCAATATAATTCAATCCATTCTATTTTTTCACATACACATGTTAGGTCTAGATGTAATGCCAGTGTCTGAAATGCTTGTGCTTCCTAGTCCGACATTGCAGTAACAGAACGAAGTAATCTACTACATTTCACAAGAACTACTACTGCGTCCCTTCTCACCACGCTTCTTGTGTGGTGGACCATTCAGTTTTGTCGGATGTGTAGCGAGGAACTTATAAAACATACTATCTCTTCCACTCACGGTCCATCGTGTGGTAGGGTGGCTCCTTGCTCGTTCCCTGAAGTCCACGTCATCTCTTTTGTTTGTTGACGGTTGAAGAGTGAGGTATTGATTTCCTTGACACATGACTCCGAGGGCCCTCACCATCCTCCTGGAGGCCGTCTCGTTGTTGTTGGAATAAAAGCCTACCATGGTAATAGTTCGTCTGCAAACTTGATGATTTATCGTGCATGGGCCACGGGCAGGTCGGGGTGAACAGGGGTACAGGAGAGGGCTTTCAGACCGCACCCTGTGACCCAGGTGGTTGAGGAAACAGCGGAGGTGGAGATGTTTGTTACCTACCCTGACTACTGGGGCTGCGCCCGTCAGGCCAGTCCAGTACCCAGTTGCACCAGGGCGGGGCGTAGACCCAGGGCACTACTGGTCTCGAGCTTATGACGACCATACGATACAATGTAGTAGCCAATATCAGTACGAATATCAATGTATACCATACAGTCACTCATGATCATATGTAGTACCAATACATACAATATCAATGTGAACCAAACAAGTACTTAATATCATGTAGAACCAATACAGTACTAATATCAATGTAGAACCAAACAGTACTAATATCAATGTATACCAATACAGTACTAATAATCAATGTAGAAACCAATACAGTACTATATCAATGTAGATCCAATACAGTACTAATATCAATGTAGAACATACAGTACTAAAATCAATGATACAAACATACTAATCATGTAGTAACAATACAAGTACTAATATCAATGTAGAACCAATACAGTAAATATCAAATGAGTACAAATACAGTACTTAATATCAATGTAGTCACATACAGTATAATACAATGTAGAACCAATACAGTTATATATCATGTAGAACAATACAGTACTAATATCAATGTATGTACCAATACAGTACTAATATCAATGTAGAACCAATACAGTACAATATCAATGTAGAACCAATACAGTACAATATCAATGTAGAACCAATACAGTACTAATATCAATGTAGAACCAATACAGTATAATATCAATGTAGAACCAATACAGTACTAATATCAATGTAGTACGATACAGTAATATATCAAGTGACGTAACCAAAATACTAATATCAATGTAGAACCAATACATAGCTAAAATCAATGTAGAACCATACAGTACTAATATCAATGTAGTACCAATACAGTACTATATCAATGTATAGAACAATACAGTACAATATAAATGGAAACCAATACAGTACTAATATCAATGTATACCCAATACAGTACTAATATCAATGAGTACCAATACAGTACTAATATCAATGTAGAACCAATACAGTACTAATATCAATGTAGAACCAATACAGTACCTAATATCAATGTAGAACCAAATACAGTACTAATATCACAATGTAGAACAAATATCAGTACTAATAATCAATGCTAGAACCAAATACAGTATAACTACAATGTAGAACAATACATCATAATACAATGTAGAACCAATCAGTACTAATATCAATGTAGAACCAATACAGTACTGAAGTATCAATGTAGTACCTAATACAGTACCTAATATCAAAGTAGAACCAATACAGTACTAATATCAATTGTAGAACCAATACAGTACTAATATCAATGTAGTACCAATACAGTATAATATCAATGTAGACCAATAACAGTTAAAATATCAATGTGAACCAAAGTACAGTACTAAATATCAATGTATAACCATACAGTACTAATATCAATGTGAACAATACAGTATACAATATCAATTAGTCACAAATACAGTAGATAAATCAATGTAGACCAACACAGTACTAATATCAAGTGTAGTACCAAATACAAATATAATGAATCCAATACGTAGAATCAATACAGTAACTAATATCAATGTAGAACCAATACAGTACTAATATCAATGTAGAACCAATACAGACTAATATCAATGTAGAACAATACCTAGCTAATATCAATGTAAGAACCAATACAGTACTAATATCAATGTTAGAACCATACAGTACTAATATCAATGTAGAACCCAATTACAAGTACTAATTATCAAATGTAGTAACCAATACAGTACTAATATCAATGTAGAACCAATACAGTACTAAATAATCATGTAGACCAATACAGTACTAATATCAATTAGTACCAATACAGTACTAATATTAATGTAGTACCACATACAGTACTAATATCAATGTAGTACAATACAGTACTAATATCAATGGTCAGTACCAATACAGTACTAATACGAAGTACCAATACAGTACTAATACAAGTAGACCAATAACAGTATATATCAATGTAGAACAATACAGTACTAATATCAATGTAGAACCAATACAGTACTTAATATCAATGTAGAACCAATACAGTACTAATATCAATGTAACCAATACAGTACTTAATATCAATGTAGAACCAATACAGTACTAATATCAATGTAGAACCAATACAGTACTTATATCAATGTAGAACCAATACAGTACTAATATCAATGTAGATACCAATACAGTACTAATATCAATGTAAGACCACATACAGTATAATATCAATGTAGAACCAATACAGTACTAATATCATGTAGAACAATACAGTACTAATATCAATGTAGACCAATACAGTACTAATATCAATGTAGCCAAACAGTACTAATCAATGTAAACCAATACAGTACTAATATCAAAATAGAGACCAATACAGTACTAATATCATGTAGTACTCAACACAGTACTAATATCAATGATACCAATACAGTACTAAATCAATGTAGAACCAATACAGTACTAATATCAAGTGATACCAATACAGTACTAATATCAATGTAGACCAATACAGTACTAATCAATGTAGAACCAATACAGTACTAATATCAATGTAGCTAACCAGAAGTACAAATCAATGTAGAACCAATACAGTACTATATCAATGTAGAACCAATACAGTACTAATACAATGTAGAACCAATACAGTACTAATATCAATGTAGAATCAATACAGTACTAATATCAATGTAGAACCAAATAAAGTACTAATATCAATGTAGAACCAATACAGTACTAATATCAATGTAGAACAATACAGTACTAATATCAATGCTGAACCAATACAGTACTAATATCAATGTAGAATCAATACTGTACTAATATCAATGAAAAACAAACTGGTGGTGTTTTGTTAAAGAGATTCAGTGATTTTACTTGATTTAAACCCCTTTTCCCTGTGAGGAGCAAAGGTCATCCACAAATGATCTCCTACGAACTCTGTTTTGGGCATATTTTCAAGTTCCTTCCATTATTATCTACCATTATTACTCTGTTATTCGTGATTTATTGCAGGTAATTTATATGCAGCCTAGGGTTGCAAAATTCCACCAACTTTCTCAAAATTCCTGGGTTTGCAGATCCTGGTGGAGTATTTCCTGATTCCAGGAATCTTCCAACCAGGATTTATTGAAAACAAAAATAGAATTTAGTGAAAGTTACTAAGAACTGGTATTTGCATCCAAACTAAATGACAATTTTATTCCTCCTCGTCCCTCAGTCTGCAGTTCCTGGCCTTCGACACAGAGGCGTCACATGACATCCTGAAGGTGTGGGACGGTCCTCCTGAGAATGAGATGGCCCTGAGGAGGTGTCTGGCTCTCTGCTTCCAGAGGGATACACAGCACCTCAACCTGGTTACCATCCATTCGAGACTGACTTCTACATCAGCAAGTCCGGCTACGCTATCGAATTCTCAAGTGAGTAGTTTACTGTTTGTGAAAAGTCTTTGAAGTGTATATCTTCAAAAGCAATGATACTAGCTGTGTCTGTTTCATACAGTCTGGTAAGGTGGAGTTTGGGTTATTCTCTGAAATGTTATTGGCTCAGACATTGTTGGTTATGTGTTTTGAAGGTCGTTATGAAGGATACTGCAACACTCTATAAATGTCATGTCAACATAAAAGGTGTTATGAATGTCTATGTATGTAATCTTCAAAGTGATTGCATAAAGCCCCTGCATAGATTTGTTCCCTCCCTGTGTTGTGCCTGCCAGGTTCGGTGGCCACCGCTGCAGAGACCCGGGGCCCATGAACGGCAGTCGTAACGGGGCGGACGAGAGCCGGGTGACACTGTCACCTTTCTCTGTGACCTGGGTACGAGCTCCAGGGAGAGATGAAAGATCACATGTATTCAAGTGGAGAACCGCTACTACTGGCAACCCAGCCCTCCTGTCTGCATAGGTGAGTTGCTTCAATTACAGGTAGAGCCAGGGGTTGTTTAAGGTGAGTACTAACAGGGACTAGACATGTCTACTCACTCCCCAGCCTCCTAGCTGCTAATTACATTTTTGAATTAAGATCCTGAGTGTTGCCAGAAACTTGCTGACCAAGCAGCACTTGAGCTCTAGAGATGACTGACTGTCATCGCTCTCCAACGTTTGAACGAGGCAAAACATTAAATTAATATAAAATTATTGGAAGCAGATCCGAAGATCTCTCTCACTTTTCAGAGATAGTGGCTTATAACGAAACCTCAAGGATTCTTGTCAACTCCTGATCACGGGTTCTTGTTTTAATGTGGCTTATAACGTCTGCTGTCCAAAACTAACTACATCAGTTACTGTTATGGTTTAAAAATTTCCATTAACTTTCCCAAAAATTCCCAGGTTTTCTGGAAATTCCTGTTTGGAGGATTCCCAGGTATTCCCTTTCAACCAGGATTTCTGAGAACTGGTAATTTTAGGAACGTTACCGGAATTTTTGCAGCCCATTACACCAGTATATCTCCACAGAATGACATGCATTTTTCCCTGTGTATATATAACAGAGACAGTTCATGAGTGTCAGAGTCAGACAAGTACATGTTACCTTTTCTCACTTTCTCTTCTTTCACCCCCTGTGAGGAAACTGACTGGATCCAACGGCTTCAATCCTGTCTCCCAACTTCCCCCACCCCTACCCCCACAGCAAGGACTGTGACTGCTAATAGCTTGTCAACTCGCGACATGTTTCATCGCTTGGCCTTCGTTAGGTTAATAGTGCTAGTTTCCTACAAAGTGATTAAGGCCTACTCTCCTATCAGTTCCACTGCATCGCCATACACACACACACACACACACACACACCACACACACACACACCACAACAAACAACACACACACACGACCCCACACACACCACACACACACACACACCACAACACACACACACACACACACACACACACACACATCACCACACACACACAAACACACACACGAACATACACCACACACCACACAACACACTCTCTACACCGCCACCAAGGGTGGACATTAATGGCCATTTTGTCACAACCAGGGCGTGAGGTGATTATACAACTGGTAACTGCTGACCGTTATCACTATTAATTTAAGATGCAGTTCAGTCTATGGGTAATTAGCTACCCCAGCTGGACTTCCATGCTCACTTTGTCAGTAATTGAACCCATAGTTGGCCTTCCTTCAGGTCCCCACTTTAAGGTGCTGGTATCAAGACGTCCCAGCCTACGTTGACGATGCAGACACTTAATGGAATTCAAAAAGAAGAACTTGTGTTTCACACCTAAATAGTCCTGTTAATTGCGTCCATTTTCATTTCACCTTTGGCGGCCGCAAGGGCTGTCCCCTACAGACGAGAGGTCAAGAGGTCAAACACAGGGTTAAGTTGGACTGCCGGTAGGGTACACATTGTGGCGTAAACAGATGTTACCGCTGCTGCTGCTGTAAAGGCCTCTAAGTTAAACCTCTAACTTAAAGTTGTAAATGAGGCACACCTCTTCCCTCTCCCTTACCAATAGCTAAGCTATCTCCTCTTTCTTCTCTGCTCTCCTCTACCACGACCAGCCAACAGTAGCTCTCCTGCTCCCTCTGCCTCTCTCTAACAGCAGCTAACTAGCTCTCCTCTGTACCTCCCTCGTTGCCTCTCCTCTACCAGCAGCTAACTAGCTCCTCCTGTACCTCCCTCTGTCTCTCCTCTACCAGCAGCTAACTAGCTCCTCTGTACCTCCCTCTGTCTTCCTCTACCAGCAGCTACTAGCTCCCTGTACCTCCCTCGTGTCTCTCCTCTACCAGCCAGCTAACTAGCTCCTCTGCCCTCCCTCTGTCTCTCCTCCTACCAGCAGCTACTAGCTAGCCCTCCTGTACCTCCTCTGCTCTCTCTACCAGCGCAGCTAGCTCTCCTCCTGCTCCTGCTCCTCCCTCTGCATCTCCCCTACCAGCCGAGCTAGCTAGCTGCTCCCTGTACACTCCCTCTGCCTCTCCCCTACCGAGCCAGCTAGCTAGCTCCTCCCTGTACACTCCCTCTGCCTCTCCCTAGCCAACAGCTAGTAGCTCTCGCTCCTTCCCCCTTCGGCTCTCCACAGCGCTAGAGCTCCCTACTCCCTCTGCATCTTCCCTTACCAGCACTTAGCTAGCTCCACCCTGATTACCCTCCCTCTGCCTTCTCCCCGTACCATCCAGCTAGGCCTAGCTCCTCTCTGTACCTCCTCTGCCTCTCCCCTACAACTAGCTAGCTCGGCTCCCCTGCTCCTGTCCTCCCTTGCATTTCCCCTACCACAGCTAGCTAGCTCCTCCTGTACCTCCTCTGCATCTCCCCTACCAGCAGCTAGCTAGTCCTCCTGTACCTCCCCTGCGCCTCTCCCTACCCACAGCTAGCTCGTCTCCTCCTTACCTTCTGCTCTGCCCATATCTCCACAGCTTAGCTCGCCTCCTCCTCTCCTGCTCCTCCCTCTGCTATCCCCCTACCAGCAGCTAGCTAGCTTCCTCCCTGTCCTCCCTCTGCCTATCTCCCCTACCGCAGAACTAGCTAGCTCCTCGCTGTACTCCCCTCTGCCTCTCCCACAGAGTTTCACCCTCCTTATACCGCCTTCTCCTCACTAAGCCTACCGCTCCTCCTCCCTGGCACTTCTCATCCCTACAGCCCTATAGCTCCTCTTGCTCTCCCCGCATTACCACCAGCAGCGTAGCTACTCCTTCCTGTACTGCCCTCTGCATCTCCCCCTACAAGCAGCTAGTAGCTGATCCTTCCTGTTACTCCTCTATGCCTCCCCCTTACCAACAGCTAGCTCGCTCCCTCCTGCTCCTGCCTCCTCTCCCCTCCGCGTAGAACTTCTGTACGTCATCCCCCTACCAAGCAGCTAGCTAGCTTCCTTGTAACCTCCCTGCTCTCCCCACCTCAACAGCCTAGCTAGCTCCTCCTGCTCTTCTTGTCTGCCTCTCCCCTACCCAGCAGCTAGCTAGCGTCCTCTGTCTTCTGTCGCCGCTCTCACCTACAGCAGCTACGCTTGCTCCTCTGCCTGAATCAAAAGGGTGAACCATAACCCTGTTCCCCTTGGCAGCCCGTGCTGTGCGGACACGAGGTCGTTGATATTAATCGGGGGCTTGTGTGTGATGTGTGTGTGTGTGCGTGCGTGCGGCGTGTGTGTGTGTGTGCGTGTGGTGTGATGTGTGTGGTGTGTGGTGTGTGTGTGTGTGGTGTCGTGTGGTGTGTGTGTGTGTGTCGTGTGTGTGTGGTGTGTGTGTGTGGTGTGCAGAGCGAGGAAATGAAAAGAAGAGAAGAAAGAAAAAAAGAAAGAAAAGAAGAAAGAAAGAAAAGAAAGTAAAGAAAGAAGAGAAAGAACGTAACAGAAAGAGAAGAAAAGAGAAAAGTGAAGTTAACGGTAAGCCACCTTAGCCGCAGCCCATGCTGTGCTTAGGGTGGAATGTGAAGGCTGCAAAGCTGTGGATCAAAGGCAAAGGGGGGCTACTTTTGAAAGAATCTCAATATAAACATCATATTTTTGATATGTTAAGCACTTTTTTGTTACACAGATGATTCATATGGGTTATTCATAGTTTTACCATGTTGCACTTATTATTCTAGCATGTTAGAAAATAGTAAATAAATAGAAAATCTTGAATTGGTCGGTGTGTCCAAACTGTTGACTGGTACTGGTAGATCTCACGACAAGGGACATTTCTTTATGTTAACAGACGCTAAGTAGACGACAACTGAGCTGTTTCCGTTTGTCAGCAATTCAAAATGCACTGTCTGATAAGTATAGTCAGTTGACATTGCAATTGCACTTGCATATTAAAAGCGTAAGTGTTTTATATCAAGTTGAAAGCTAGTACTCTGCAGTGATGAAATGACCACAGCAATTTTTAAAAGCACAGTACGGGCAGCCATTTTAGGCTCCACGGCCACGTTAGACAGTGTTTCTGTGCTTTCGTGGTAAAGTGGAAGCTCTGCTCTCTCTCATTGATGTCTATCCCAACAAATAGGAGTAAACACAGTGATTATAGTGGCTGTTTGGCATGGGACGGTGGTACTGAGCTCACCAGGGTGAACGTCCTTCCTGCTGTTCCGTCTCGACAGACTTCCATTACACACTCCAAATTACTGACACCTATTCTCTCAAAAGACATGATATGTCCCAAGAAATTAGAGAAATATTGAAATAAAATTATATTGTAAAAAAAGGGACCTCAATGCATTGGCAGGGTTGCATTGCATATGAGGAGTATATGGGCCTTCGCACTCTAGCCCTTGGGGGACAAACCGTTTGTATCGCAGCAAGTAATGGTTATATGGTGGTAAAAAGTGACCAAATGCAATTGCATGCTAAGTGTGGGTAAAATGTAGGTTCATTGTCATTGATTGCAAATTGGGTATTATCATTGCTACATATTCAAATTAGTAACCAAAGCATTGTTTGTTGATGGACAGCTCCAGAGGCTAAGAGAGGAGAGAGAGATCTTGGCAGCACATATGGTTATCAAAATGTAAATTGCTATTATTAATTATTCGGGTAGAGCAGGAGTTTTTTCCCCTATGTTTGGATTGCATTAATCTACAATGAGCCCTTTGAGCTTTAATACCGGCCATGAATTGTGTCGTAGTCGACTTAG
>NC_036870.1:29613324-29622481 GCF_002910315.2 Salvelinus sp. IW2-2015
TGTTACCAATACAATACTAAATAATCCAATGTTAGTACCCAATACAGTACTAATATCAATGTAGAACCAATACAGTACTAATATCAATGTAGAACCAATACAGTACTAATTATCAATTGTAGTACCAAACAACTAATATCATGTAACCAATACAGTACTAATATCAATGTAGAACAATACAGTACTAATATCAATGTAGACCAATTACAGTACTAATATTCAATGTAGAACCAATACAGTACTAATATCAATGTAGTACCAATTACAGTACTAATATCAATGTAGAATCAATACAGTACTAATATCAATGTAAGATCCAATACAGTACTAATATCAATGTAGAACAATACAGTACTAATATCAATGTAGTACCAATACAGTACTAATATTCAATGTAGTACCAATACGTACTAATTCAATGTAGAAACCAATACAGTACTAATATCAATGTAGTACCAATACAGTACTAATATTCAATGTATAACCAATACAGTACTATATCATGTAGAACCAATACAGTACTAATATATCAATGTAGATACCAATTACAGTACTAAATATCAATGTAGAACCAATACAGTACTAATATCAATGTAGAAACCAATACAGTACTAATATCAATGTAGGAACCAATACAGTACTAATATCAATGTAGAACCAATACAGTACTAATATCAATGTAGAACCAATACAGTACTAATATCAATGTAGAACCAATACAGTTACTAATATCAATGTTAGAACCAATACAGTACTAATATCAATGTAGTACCACTACAGTACTAATATCAATGTAGTACCAATACAGTACTAATATCAATGTTAGAACAATACAGTACTAATATCAATGTAGAACCAATACAGTACTAATATCAATGTAGTACCAATACAGTACTAATATCAATGTAAACCAATACAGTACTAATATCAATGTAAGAACAATACAGTACTAATATTCAATGTTAGACCAATACAGTACTAATATCAATGTAGTACCAATACAGTACTAATATCAATGTAGAACAATATCAGTACTAATATCAATGTAGAACCCAAATTACAGTACTAATATCAATGTAGACCAATACAGTACTAATATCAATGTAGAACCAATACAGTACTAATATCAATGCGAAACCAATACAGTACTAATATCAATGTAGAACCAATACAGTACTAATATCAATGTAGAACCAATACAGTACTAATATCAATGTAGAACCAATACAGTTACTAAATATCAATGTAGTACCAATACAGTACTAATATCAATGTAGAACCAATACAGTACTAATATCAATGTAGAACCAAATACAGTACTAATATCAATGTAGAACCAATACAGTACTAATATCAATGTAGAACCAATACAGTACTAATATTCAATGTAGAACCAATACAGTACTAATATCAATGTGAACCAATACAGTACTAATATCAATGTAGAACCAAATACAGTACTAATATCAATGTAGAACAAATACAAGTACTAATATCAATGTAGAACCAATACAGTACTAATATCAATGTAGTACCATACAGTACTAAATATCAATGTAGCTACCAATACATACAATATCAAGTTCTACAGTACTAATATCAATGTAGAACCAATACAGTACTAATATCAAATGTAGTACCAATACAGTACTAATATCAATGTAGAACCAATAACAGTACTAATATCAATGTAGAAAAACAGTACTAATATCAATGTAGTACCAATACAGTACTAATATCAATGTAGTACCAATACAGTACTAATATCAATGTAGATAACAATACAGTACTAATATCAATGTAGAACCAATACAGTTACTAATATCAAGGTACCAATAAGTACTATACAATGCTAAGAACCAATACAGTACTAATATCAATGTGAACAAATACAGTACTAATATCAATTGTAGAACCAATACAGTACTAATATCAATGTAGAACCCAATACAGTACTAATATAAATGTAGTACCAATACAGTACTAATATTCAATGTGAGAACCAATACAGTACTAATATCAATGTAGAACCAACAGTACTAATATCAATGTAGAACCAATACAGTACTAATATCAAGAGTACCAATACAGTACTAATATCAATGTAGAACCAATACAGTACTAATATCAATGTAGACCAATACAGTACTAATATCAATGTGAACCAAATACTAGTACTAACTATCAATGTAGAACCAATACAGTACTAATATTCAATGTTAGAACCAATACAGTACTAATATCAATGTAGTCCAATACAGTACTAAATCAATGTAGAATCAATACAGTACTAATATCAATGTAGAACCAAATACAGTACTATATCAATGTAGTACCAATACAGTACAATATCAATGTAGAACCAATACAAGTATACTTTAATAATCAATGTAGAACCAATACAGTACTAATATCAATGTAGAACCAATACAGTTACTAATATCAATGTAGTACCATACAGTACTAATTATTCAAATGATAAGAACCAAATACAGTACTAATATCAATTTAGTACAATACAAGAACTAATATCAATGTAGAACCAATACAGTACTAATATCAAATGTAAGAACCAATACAGTACTAAATATCAATGTAGAACCAATACAGTACTAATATCAATGTGAACCAATACAGTACTAATATCAAATGTTAAAACCAATACAGTACTAATATCAATGTAGACCAATACAGTACTAATATCAATGTAGAACCAATACGTACTAATATCAATGTAGAACCAATACAGTACTAATATCAATGTGGAACCAATACAGTCAATATCAATGTAGTACCAATACAGTTACTAATATCAATGTAGAACCAATACAGTACTAAATCAATGCTGAACCAATACAGTACTAATATCAATGTAGAACCAATACAGTACTTATATCAATGTAGAACCAATACAGTACTAATATCAATGTAGAACCAATACGTACTAATACCATGTAGAACCAATACAGTACTAATATCAATGTAGAATCAATACAGTACTAATATCAATGTAGAACCAATACAGTACTAATATCAATGTAGAACCAATACAGTACTAATAATCAATGTAGAACCAATACAGTACTAATATCAATCTAGAACCAATACAGTACTAATATCAATGTAGACAAATACAGTACTAATATCAATGTTAGACCAATACAGTACTTATATCAATGTAGAACCAATACAGTACTAATATCAATGTGTAGAACCAATACAGTACTAATATCAATGTAGTACCACTACAGTACTAATATCAATGTAGTACCATACAGTACTAATATCAATGTAGAACCAATACAGTACCTAATATCAATGTAGAACCAATACAGTCTAATATCAATGTAGTACCAATACAGTACTAATATCAATGTATACCAATACAGTACTAATATTCAATGGTAAGAACCCAATTTACAGTACTAATATCAATGTAGTACCAATACAGTACTAATATCAATTGATAGTACCAATACAGACTAATATCCAATGTAGAACCAATAACAGTACTTAATATCAATGTAGAACCAATACAGTACTAATATCAATGTAGTACCAATACCAGTACTAATATCAATGTGAACAATCAGTACTAAATCAATTGAACCAATACAGTAACTAATATCAATGTAGGAACCAATACAGTACTACATATCAATGTAGAATACCAATTACAGTACTAATATCAATGTAAGCTACCAATACAGCTACTAATATCAATGAGAACAATACAGTACTAAATATCATGTTAGACCAATACAGTACTAAAATCAATTAGTACCAATACAGTCACAATACAAAAGTACAATACGTATAATACCAATGTAGAACCAATACAGTACTTAATATCAATGTAGTACCAATACAGTTACTAATATCAATGTGAAACCAATCAGTACTAATATCAATGTAGAACCAATACAGTACTAATATCAATGTAGAACCAATTACAGTACTAATATCAATGTAGTACCAATACAGTACTAATAATCAATGTAGAACAATACAGTACTAATATCAATGTAGAACCAATACAGACTAATATCCAATGTAACCAATACAGTACTAAAATCAATTGTAGAACCAATACAGTACTAATATCAATGTAGAACCAATATACAGTACTAATTATCAATGATTAGAGAAACCAATACAGTACTAATAATATCAATGTAGAACAATACAGTACTAATATCAATGTAGTAACCAATTACAGTACTAATATCAATGTAAGAACCAATACAGTACTATTATCAATGTAGTACAATACAGTACTAATATCAATGTAGAACCATCAGTACTAATATCAATGTAGAACCATACAGTACTATATCAATGTGAACCAATACAGACTAATTCAATTTAGTACCAATACAGTACTAATATCAATGTAGAAACCAATACAGTACTATTCAATGTAGACCAATACAGTACTAATATCAATGGTAGAACCAATACAGTACTAATATCAATGTAGAACCCAATACAGTACTAAATATCAATGTAGAACCAACAGTACTAATATCAATTTAGTACCAATACAGTACTAAATTTACCAATGTAGGAACCAATACAGTACTAATATCAATGCTGAACCAATACAGTACTAATATCAATGTAGAACCAATACAGTACTTATATCAATGTAGAACCAATACAGTACTAATATCAATGTAGAACCAATACAGTACTAATACATGTAGAACCAATACAGTACTAATATCCAATGTAGAATCAATACAGTACTAATATCAATGTAGAACCAATACAGTACTAATATCAATGTAGAACCAATACAGTACTAATATCATGTAGAACCAATACAGTACTAATATCAATGTAGAAACAATACAGTACTAATATCAATGTGAATAGACCTGAGTACCCAATAAGTACTAATTATCAATTGTAGAACCAATACTAAGTACATATCAATATCAATGTAAGAACCAATACAGTACTAATATCAATGTAGAACCAATTACAGTACTAATATCAATGTAGACCAATACAGTACTAAATATCAATGTAGACAATAACAGTACTTAATATCAATGTAGAACCAATACAGTACTAATTATTCAATGGTGAAACCAATACAGTACTAATATCAATGTAGAACCAATAACAAGTACTTATATATCATTGTAGAACCAATTACAGTACTAATATCAATGTAGAACCAATAATGGTTAACTAATACCATGTAGAACCAATTACAGTTACTAATACATTGATATTGATACAGTATTGGTTCAGCATTGATATTGATACAGTATGCCACATTTAAGGGTATGTGTTTATTTCTTCTGGTTTTTATCATTCTCCTTTTTTTTATGCACGCACTCAGCTGAAGGCCAAACTACGTTAATCTTTTTCATGGAAAATAGATACAACACAACATAAAGTCCTGTTGTGATGCCAGGCCGAGGTTCCTGGCTCGGTATAATGATGCTTTAGAGAGAAAAAAAAAGGAGCAATAAGTCAGAAAACTAGGCCGGTAATTGGTGCTCGTGGTCATAACACTCCTTTCATTCAGCAGACAGTGCTGATCATGACATCAGTGGCAGAAAATAAAGAAAGTCATGAATAAAAATATGATTTCAAACGAGCTGCGCCACTGGGAGTTGGAACAGGACAAATTGTTTGCCTCCAAGGTGACACGGTTCCGGCTCTATACAATACTAATAATTGAATGTATGATTGAGCATTTGAGTCTCATTAGACTGCCTAGGCCTGGGCTCTCAGACTGAAAACAAAGAGGGATCTGGCATCTATAGACTATACTGGAGAGAGCACAGAGGTACTCCTGTCACACCACTGAGCTGAGCCCAACAGAGCCAAGCTGATCTGACCGCGTTGGCCTGGTTACCAATCTATCGTAGTTGCGGAAAATGGACGGTACAGGTCGGCAAGATAATGTGAATAGCCATTCCCCTCGACAGGGCTGTAGTGGAGAAGGTTCAGAGCTTCAAGTTCATTGGTGTGCACAACACAGAGATGGGTTAAACACACCAASACAGTCGTGATGAGGGCACGACAATGCCTCTTCCACCTCAGGAGGCGGAAAATATTTTGTATGGAACCCCAGATTGTCAAAAAGTTCTACAGCTGCACCATCAAGAGCATTCAGACTGGTTGCATCACGGATTGCAATGCGCTACAGACGGTAGTGCATACGGCCCAGTACATCACTGGGGCCAAGCTCCCTGCCATGCAGGACCTCTATACCAGGCGGTGTCAGAGTGTAACGATTTTCTTCTTCTTCTGACGAGGAATATGAAGGATCGGACCAAAATGCAGCGTGGTAAGTGTCCATGTTAAATTTATAAAAAACTGAACACAAAAATACACAGGAGAAAACACGAAAAAAACGAAACTGTCCTATCAGGTGATAAAACACAAAACAGGAAACAACTACCCACAAACACAGCTGGGAAAAGGCTACCTAAGTATGGTTCTCAAGCAGAGACAACGATTGACAGCTGCCTCTGATTGGGAACCATACCAGGCCAAAACACAGGAGTACAAAATCCTAGAACAAACACTAGAATCCCCCCAACTCACGCCGACCAAACCAAAAAGGAGACATAAAAAAGACACTAAGGTCAGAAACGCCTACACAGAGTTAAGCGCCCTATAACTGTCAAGATTCCAGCCACCCAAGTCATAGACTTTCTCGCTGCGCAAAGTCTGGGCATAAAAAAGACGCTTGAACGTTAATCAAATGGCCACCCAGACTATTTGACATTGACCCCTTATTTTAGTTTTTTTTTTTTTTTTTATTTTCATGGCCTCAGGTATTCTTTTGTACATCTCCTGGGACCTGAAACACCACTCACACATACTACACTGACATGCCAATACACACACACACACATTCCTTCACACTCTTCACTTGCGCTGCTGCTACTCTGTTATTTTTATTGTGTTACAAATTTTTATTTTGTTTATTTAGCTAATTTTTCGTACTTACTTTTTAAAACTCGGCATTATTGGTTAAGGGCTCGTAAGTATGCATGTTGTATTCGCCGCGTGTGACAAATAACATTCGATTTKATATACTGATGCACTGGACAATGTTTGCTTTCTGGACGAGATGCTAGCTTTTTCAAAGCCATGAAAGTGTATTCACTTTTCCATCAAAGTCATTTAGCAGACACTTTTATCCAGAGCAACTGTCAGTGTATGTGTGTGTGAGTGTGAGAGAGAGCTGTAAGCCTTGTACTTTTGCTAGACAGATATAACAAGACAACCTTGGCAGGGCCTTTGCTTGGCTGTTGAAATGCACAGAGATGAGACATGAGAGGACAATACATGAAAAGGAGGATACTTGATGAATAGTAATTCATTATCGGTAGTACCTTACGATGTTGCCAGAGTCCACCTCAATGATCCAGGTGCAACGRAGGTTGTTGTCGTAAGGGAACGGGTATCCTGGGGACAGTATACGCCCTGACGACTCGCCTGTGAACTTTCCTCCACATTCAGCTATAAGGAGAGACCACATAAATAGAATCAGAACATGATAGATATCTAGCTATGGAGAGACCATAGAAATATAATCAGAACATGATAGATATCTAGCTATGGAGAGACCATAGAAGTATAATCAGAACATGATAGATATCTACCTATGGAGAGACCACATAAATAGAATCAGAACATGATAGATATCTAGCTATGGAGAGACCACATAAATAGAATCAGAACATGATAGATATCTAGTGTCGTGGAAAATCAGTTCAAATATAACGCTTACAAGAACTTTGTGAAATCAATTTAGGCTTTTAATACAATTGTATAGCCAGCTGGAATGTCCCGCGGAACACACCCCTCAGAAGTCCAGTCCTTTATATTTATACCCACATAGTATTGTCCATCCCTTATGAAGTCATTCACCACCATCTGCTTTCAATTAGTTTATAATGGTGGCCGGACCCTCTATCCCAGTGTGTCAACAGACCCCATGCCCCTTCCCTTCACCACTAAATCAATGCACTCTTTGTTCTATTCTCCCCTATCCTTAGTGTGTCCAATTGCCTTAGGTGCCTCTCTGTCTGACATGTATGTACGTAATGGAATGGTCAGACTATATGTCTAGTGTCCAATTGCTTTAGGTGCCTATCTGTCTGACATGTGTCCTCTTAGTGGAATGGGCAGACTATATGTCTAGTGTGTCCAGTTGTCTATTTTTAATGTTCAGCTAGCTTATTTCTTTATATGTTATCCATGTGTCTCATGTTACTCCTACACTAGCTATGGAGAGACCATAGAAGTATAATCAGAACATGATAGATATCTAGCTATGGAGAGACCATAGAAGTATAATCAGAACATGATAGATATCGGTTTCATCTGCGTATGAATACAGTCCAGGCGCAGTCGAAGAGGCGTAAACCAGCAGGCTACAAAAGTACCGGCCACACTCCACAGCACCCACTCCAGCGCCAAGCTCCATCGAGATGGACCCTTATGGGCAGCCATGACGGGCCTCACACGAAACCCCTCTCCCAGGCTCGCCTAGCTGGCCCCCGACCTAGCTCTGTCGGTGGTGCCCGGGCAGCGGCGTGTGGGCCGGCTGACTCGCCTTGGCCGCATTTACGTGACGGGGCCAGTGGGCTGGTCAGGCCCGGCAATGCATGAGCCTCCTACTTCAGCTACCATAGCCACTGGAGAGCCCCCCGTTGCCCCCCCCCCCCCTCCAGCGATATTCAGGGCACCAGTCGTGGCCTACTCCCTTTGGCGGTTTGGGGGGCGCCCAAGGACCCTGCGCAGGAGGCAGCCCCCACAGGGGAGTGCGAGGAGGGAGCAGGAAGGGGTTAGAACTCTTTACTCCCCCCGGAGCGGTCCCGGTCCTTCCAAGATCCTGGAGGAACCAGCGCCAGCACCCGCCCCGCCGCCCGAGTGTGTGGGTGCATATGTGGGGCTATTTGTGGTGGTGCAGTGTGATAGTGCAGTGTGGTGGTGCAGTGGGCAGTTGTGACCGGTGCCGTTGGGCAGTGTGACGGCAGTGGGGGCAGTGTGATTGTGCCTGGGGCAGGGTTGATCGCAGTGTTGCCTCTATCTTTCTCTCTCACTCTTGTCCTCCCACTATCTCTCTCTCTCTCTCTCTCCTCTCTCTCTCTCGTCCTTCGCTCACTTCCTGTCTCTT
>NC_036870.1:29629809-29634372 GCF_002910315.2 Salvelinus sp. IW2-2015
TCTCTCTCACTCTCTGTCCTTCCACCATCTCTCTCTCAGTTACTCACTTCCTGTCTTTTTATCTCTCACTCTCTGTCTCCTGTCCCCGCCCCTCTCTCTCATTCTCACGCTCTGTCTCTCTTTCTCATTCACTCTCTCTCCCTCCTCCAGAAAAACTGGCCTGGTTGACTTCAGGACGTTTGGGCTTTATTATTAATGGAGCCCACATCTGCGTTTTCTTTCAGCAGCTTCATTTGCATAATCCGTCTACATGACAAACAATGGATGCACAGTTCAATGAAGCTTGAATAACAAGGTTCAGATCGCTATTGATTTATTCTCTACATTAGAGACGTTTTTAGATACCGGAGAGAGGGAGAGAGAGAGAGAGAGAGAGGTCCCCATCTCGCTTCCTCCCTCTAGTCTTAACCAACATCCTATGGAGCTCATTCCTCACAAGGCAAATGTTCAATCACACATCATTGGCTTCTCATAGGTGCTCAATCACATCTGATTGGCCACTTACAAATCTAAAATCAACAGAAAAGAGAGATAGCAGACTGTAACTTGCTGTTGCCCACTTAATCGTCCAATCCCATTGACGGACACTGACAAAATGCTAAATGTGTCCTGCTTGGAGCACTGTACTGATATTCAGTTGATATGGCATGTTTTCTCTAGCTTGCAAAACAACCCCATGASACGTTTTTATCTACGGGTTTGGGTTGGATATTCTGAATATTATTGGTGAAACAACGTGCTGTATCCAGTGTAAGTCATTTACTAGCTTAAAACCAGGGGATGCAAGACTTTTGATGTAATAGATCTCCTGCCTCTGCCATGAGCAAAAGTATATGGGCACCTGTTTGTCAAACATCTCATTCCAAAATCATGGACATTAATATGGAGTTGTTCCCCCCTTTGCTGCTATAACAGCCTCCACTCTTCTGGGAAGGCTTTCCACTAGATGTTGGAACATTGCTGCGGGAACATGCTTCCATTCAGCCACAAGAGCAATAGCGAGGTCGGACACTGACGTTGGCCGATTAGGCCTGTCTCGCAGTCAGCGTTCCAATTTATCACAAAGGTGTTCGATGRGCTTGAGGTCAGGGCTCTGTGCAGGCCAGTCAAGTTCTTCCACACCTATCTCGACAAATCATTTCTGTATGGACCTTGCTGTGTGCATGGGGTCATTGTCACGTTGAAACAGGAAAGGGCTTCCCCAAACTGTTGCCACAAAGTTGGAAGCACAGAATCATCTAGAATGTCATTGTATGCTGTAGTGTTAAGATTTCCCTTCRCTGGAACTAAGGGGTCTAGCCTGAAACACGAAAAACACTCCCAGACCATTATTCCTCMTCCACCAAACTTTACAGTTGTCACTATGCATTGGGGCAGGTAGCGTTCTCCTGGCATCCGCCAAACCCAGATTTGTCCGTCGCACTGCCAGATGGTGAAGTGTGATTCATCACTCGAGAGNAACAGGAAAGGGCTTCCCCAAACTGTTGCCACAAAGTTGGAAGCACAGAATCATCTAGAATGTCATTGTATGCTGTAGTGTTAAGATTTCCCTTCACTGGAACTAAGGGGTCTAGCCTGAAACACGAAAAACACTCCCAGACCATTATTCCTCATCCACCAAACTTTACAGTTGTCACTATGCATTGGGGCAGGTAGCGTTCTCCTGGCATCCGCCAAACCCAGATTTGTCCGTCGCACTGCCAGATGGTGAAGTGTGATTCATCACTCGAGAGAATGCGTTTCCACTGCTCCACAGTCCAATGGCGGTGAGCTTTACACCACTCCAGCCGACGCTTGCCATTGCACATGGTGATCTTAGGCTTGTATGCGGCTGCTCAGCTATGGAAACCCATTTCACGAAGCTCCCGACAAACAGTTATTGTGCTGACGTTGCTTCCAGAGGCAGTTTGGAACTCGGTAGTGAGTGTTGCAACCGAGGACACGCTTCAGCACTCGGCGGTCCCGTTCTGTGAGCTTGTGTGGCCTACCACTTCGCGGCTGTCACGGTCGTTTAAAGGAGTGGACCAAGGTGCAGCGCGATTGGAATACATCTTTTAATACAACAAAGAACACTTAACAAACTAACAACCGAAACGTGACGCCAACGTAGTGCTCACAGGCAACTAAACATGGACAACTACCCACCAAACCAACATGAAAAATGGCAACCTAAATAGGCTCCCCAATCAGAGACAACGATAAACAGCTGTCTCTGATTGGGAACTCACGCAGTCCACCATAAACCTACAACCCCTAGATAATACAAAATCCCCATAGATAACAAAAAACCCTAGAGAAGACAAAAACCCCTAGACGATACAAAAACTAAACAAACCACCCCTTGTCACACCCTGACCTAACCAAATAATAAAGAAAGCAAATATAACTAAAGTCAGGGCGTGACAACAGCTGAGCCGTTGTTGCTCCTGTATTGGCTAGTTGAATTCAACTCTCACATATACCAATCTTCCCAAGATATTACTAACTCAAAATMAAAWAAAATMAAATGCTATTCACTTTAAGAAATGCAAAACACAGCAAATKATTTGACAAAGTTCAATTAAGAGGATATAATGCAACATAAGGCTGAATTAAACCAGCTGGATTAACTAACATTATACAGCTGCAGACTGCAGTGATGGTTGTTCTACTGTAGCATAACAATGACCTGCAGGAGCTCTGCCTGGTCTGGTCTGCACTCCCCTAGCCTGGTCAGTACAGTATGCAGAGTAGGAGGTGCATGGGCTGCAGCTTAGATCATTATGACAAATGGGAGGGAGCTGTGGTAATGTTTTCTTCTGTGGTTAACTTGACACGAAGAGAGAAGGCTTGTGCTGCAGTACTGTACTGCTAGGTTAACTGGGTTAACAGTAGTTGAAAATAGATGGAGAGCCGTCTACCAATCCGCTATGCTTAGAGTCAACAGTTAATCCTGATCATATGGCTTTTACAAGTCATATGCACACTCCTTTTTTACTCTGTTCCCTTACCGATGCAAGAGGGCAGGGGGTTGTCCCAGGCGCGTCTCTCTCCGGTCATACACTTGAGCACTCCGCTGCCGTGCAGGGTGTAACCAGGGTTACACCTGTAGGTGATGGTGCTGCCAGAGAAATGTCCCTGGTCGTTGACCTTGAAGCCAAACTGGGGCACCCCAGGGTCTTCGCAGTGGGACAGCTCAAAGCCTGGAGGAGGGAGGGGAAAGGGTGGTTGGGAGGAGGAGAGAGATTTCATATGCCTCCATGTCTGTGTGCCTGTGTCCAGCCTGGCGGAGGGGATTTGTGTTTGCCTCATGCTGTGTGCCTGTGTCCAGCCTGGCGGAGGGGATTTGTGTTGCCTCCATGTCTGTGTGCTGTGTCAGCCTGGCGGAGGTGATTTGTGTTGCCTCCATGCCTGTGTGCCTGTGTGCCAGCCTGGCGGAGGGGATTTGTGTTGCCTCCATGTCTGTGTGCCTGTGTCCAGCCTGGCGGAGGGGATTTGTGTTGCTCAATGTCTGTGTGCCTGTGTCCAGCCTGGCGGAGGTGATTTGTGTTGCCTCATGCTGTGTGCCTGTGTCCAGCCTGGCGGAGGGATTTGTGTTTGCCTCCATGCCTGTGTGCCTGTGTCAGCCTGGCGGAGGTGATTTGTGTTGCCTCCATGCCTGTGTGCCTGTGTCCAGCCTGGCGGAGGTGATTTGTGTTGCTCCATGCCTGTGTGCCTGTGTCCAGCCTGGCGGAGGTGATTTGTGTTGCCTCCATGCCTGTGTGCCTGTGTCCAGCCTGGCGGAGGTGATTTGTGTTGCCTCCATGCCTGTTGTGCCTGTGTCCAGCCTGGCGGGGGTGATTTGTGTTGCCTCCATGCCTGTGTGCCTGTGTCCAGCCTGGCGAGGTGATTTGTGTTGCCTCCATGCCTGTGTGCCTGTGTCCAGCCTGGCGGAGGTGATTTGTGTTGCCTCCATGCCTGTGTGCCTGTGTCCAGCCTGGCGGAGGTGATTGTGTGTTGCCTCCATGCCTGTGTGCCTGTGTCCAGCCTGGCGGAGGTGATTTGTGTTGCTCCATGCCTGTGTGCCTGTGTCCAGCTGGCGGAGGTGGATTTGTGTTGCTCCATCGCCTTGTGTGCTGTGTCCAGCCTGGCGGAGGTGATTTGGTGTTGCTCCATGCCTGTGTGCTGTGTCGCAGTGCGGAGGTGATTTTTTAACATCACATATCTGGTTTTCAAAAAGTATTTCAAAGCTGAGCTTGATTGACCTCGCCAGACATAATAAGATGGAACCAATGGAGTAGCCTTAAAAGTGCAAGCCCCACCATGTGGACTTTGGCAGGCTCAACGAAATGCTCAATCCTTTTTAACCCGGAGTTGTGACATTTGTGATCGTCTACATTGCCAGAAGGAGGAGGATACTCCCAAGCCTGTTTACTCTTTATGTTTCTCTTTCTAGGCAGTTTTCCCCCGGGGCACTGTGGTTCTGCTTTGTTCTTGGGGTCAAGTTGCTGTAGCAGAGCCCTTTGTGACTTTGATTGATTTTCTTTCTATCTCTTTCTCTCTTCTCTCCCTCCCTCTCCTCCTTCAATTCACTCCCTCGCGCCC
>NC_036870.1:29640334-29644201 GCF_002910315.2 Salvelinus sp. IW2-2015
TTGGCATCCTCTCTTAATTTTCCAATCTGTCATTTTGAGTTATTTCCGTGCTGCTTGCATTGCATATACATGGGGCAGCAGGTAGCCTAGTGGTYAAAGCTTGGGGCMAGTAACCGGATCGAATCCTCGAGCTGACAAGGTAAAAATCTGTAATTCTGCCCCTGAGCAAGGCAGTTAATCCACTGTTCGCGGGGCGCCRAAGACGTGGATGTCGATTAAGGCAGCTCCCCGCACCTCTCTGATTCAAAGGGGTTGGGTTAAATGTAGAAGACACATTTCAGTGGAATACATTCGGTTGGACAACTGACCCTTTCCCTATGTCATTAGGGCCTCAGAACAGAGAGAATGTAAGTTATGGTGGTCATTAGCTTTAGTCATTCCGGCTTGAGGATCCCACTGGGCCCGGAGGCAGGGATAGGGCCTGTACTAAGCAGGCAGAACAATTAGGATTAAGCGCTTGGTTAATTTGTCTAGAACTCTCGGTCGGTACAGGAGGAGCATGGGCCGGCTTTCTGTCATAGACACTTCCTGTTATTATCTTCTCCTAATCGTTTCCGTTTGGCACGCCGTCATAATTACACAGCCAACTGAGAGAAATAGGACAGACATAATTATGCTGTTCTTTTTCCTTGTCTTTCAAAGTGCCACCCCACATTTTAGCAGCTGACAATTTCCTATTTGCTGGTTTGAACTCTGCCCTGTGATATTAAGGACGCAGCCAAGCTAAAACGAGACACATCCCTCTGACCTCTCCTCATCACAATGACAGCTACCTTTCAAAATACAAAACCCACATAAATGCATAGCACCCAGTTCCATTTGCCTCCAATTAAGTGTAGAGCCTGAACATAGTGTTTGACACGACACTCATAGACTACTGAGCAGTCACCATGACGGCAATGCTCTATAACCGGAGAAAAAAACAGTTGCCATGACGGCAATGCTCTATAACCTGAGAAAAAAACAGTTGCCATGACGGCAATGCTCTATACCCTGAGAAAAAAACAGTTGCCATGACGGCAATGCTCTATACCCTGAGAAAAAACAGTCGCCATGACGGCAATNCTATACCCTGAGAAAAAACAGTCGCCATGACGGCAATGCTCTATACCCTGAGAAAAAAACAGTCGCCATGACGGCAATGCTCTATACCCTGAGAAAAAACAGTTGCCATGACGGCAATGCTCTATACCCTGAGAAAAAAACAGTCGCCATGACGGCAATGCTCTATACCCTGAGAAAAAAACAGTCGCCATGACGGCAATGCTCTATACCCTGAGAAAAAAACAGTTGCCATGACTGACCTTAACATGGTGTGTGGCTGAGGCAGGAGGGTGTTGGGACTGATTAACGGTGGCAATTTTCACCTAGCATAATGATTACACATTCAAATCAAATCAATGTTTATTTGTCTCGTGCACAGATTGGCAGATGCTATTGCTGGTGTAGCAAAATGCTTATGTTTCTAGCTCCAACATAGCAGTAATATATAGTAATACAATAACAATACACACATCATCCATACGTTAATATGTGGTAATTCAATAACAATACACACATCTTCCATTCGTTAATATCTAGTAATACAATGTCAATACACACATCATCAATATATAAATATCTAGTAATAGAATAACAATACACACATTATCCATACGTTAATATGTAGTAATACAATAACAATACACACATCATCCATACGTTAATATGTAGTAATACAATAACAATACACCCAATCAGAAAGTTAAAAAATAAATAACAGAACAATGTCAGAGACCGGAATATAAACATATATGTAGTGTACATAAATGTTGATTACGTTGATTTCAGGTCATTGTCTCCTAGCATGGAACCAGGAACAAACGTTTGGGTGGTGAAAAGACTTGGCTGAGTCCTTTTTCTTTGTTAAAATCCCCCTCCTTCCATTTCCTCAACATGTCTTCGTCTGTGCTTTAAATGACATGGTGGTGGCTGAACCGTGTTGGCCTCGCCACCTACTTCACGTGACAAATGGCACCCTATTCTCTATATAGTGCACTACTTCTGACCAGAGCTCATAGAGTAACCCATAGGGCTCTGGTCAAAAGTAGAGCACTATGTAGGAAATAGGGTGCCATTGTGAGACTTGGCTCTGGGCTTCCACTGACCTTTCTTATGCAATCAAACAGCTAATCCTGAAGGTGGAATGAATTCTCCCACCAGACACAGATTTTATAGATTTCAAATGAGATAGCCCACCAGGGGGTTAATCTTTTTTTTTTTWAATCTCTGTCAGAACTAACACCCTGCTGAATGTTACACAGGCTAGCTACTAGCTAGTGCAACACATGAATTGTTGTGGKTTTTTTACGTCTGTGCTAATACAAAGTCGGATTTTGTACGGGGGGCTAGGACGAGGTCAACAAAGACCAGCGTAGTGGCTCTTTTTCAGGTAATTGATACTACCTTGGACCAAGCTGTGGTTTAATCCCTTGAAATCCACTCCAGGCTGTCAAAAGCATTCTGATACCCTTTAACTCCTAATTGTTTTACAACGCAGATGCAGAGACGGGAGAGACTGATACGAGTGGTGTACCAAACATTAGGATCACCAGCCTCAATTCGTCGGAGCGTAGACTCTACAAGGTGTTGAAAGCATTCCACAGGGATGCTGGCTCATGTTGACTCCAATGCTTCCCACAGTTGTGTCAAGTTGGCTGGATGTCCTTTGGGTTGGGGGATCATTCTCGCTACACACAGGAAACTGTTGAATGTGAAAAGCCCAGCAGCATTTGCAGTTCTTGACACAAACCGGTGTACCTGGCACCTACTACCATACCCTGTTCAAAGGCATTTAAATATTTTGTCTTACCCATTTACCATCTGAATGGCAAACATACACAATCCATGTCGCAATAGACTCAAGGATAAAAAATCCTTCTTTAACCTGTCTCCTCCCCTTCATCTACACTGATTGAAGTGGATTTAACAAGTGACATCAATAAGGGATCACAGCTTTCATCTGGATTCACCWGKTCAGTCTGTGTCATGGAAAGAGCAGGTGTTCATAATGTTTTGTCTACTCAGTGTTTCTGGCCAAACTGGATGGATACTGTGTCCGTTAAATGTATAAGCTGGAAGTAGAAGCCGAAGAATTTTACTCCAATTATGTGAACTAGGTGTTCCTAATGTTTTGTCTACTCAGTGTATATCTAAAGTGAACAACAAACACTTACTCTTTTACTCTATTCCTTATAAATATCAATATGATGCGGAATCATGACAAAGGTAACATCTCATAACACATCATATGACGAGCTACTTTCACATAGAGAATAAAGGCCATGTCCCACTCCCACTCCAAGCCTTTTATTAGGGTCCTATCTAAATCACTGTGTCTGGGTAATCAATCATAGGATGACCCCTATCCCAGTCTGGATCATTAAGAACCAAGGTAACATTTTATATTAACTTTCAATAATAAGCCATTAGTAGATCATTTATAGCTAATGTTTTACAATTTGTAAACAATTTACAAATGTTCAGCCAAACACACCTTATAATTGAGTGTAAATTAAAGCTACTATACTTATTATTAATATTCATTAGTCTTTGAGATGGTGTGTTTATTTTTACTCTTGTGCAGTAATTATTAGTCAACGTCGTGTTTATTTTTGTGGAACTCTGTCTGTGGAAATGTGAAGTTGGTGTTATTTTTTAATTAAATCTGTAAAAATGAAATAAAATATTACAAAGAAATAAAGTTATTATAGTAAGTGTTTCCAGAACCACTGCTCTACGACTAGTTGGTAACTTACTGGAGTCGACCAGCTCTACGACTAGTTGGTAACTTACTGGAGTCGACCAGCTCTACGACTAGTTGGTAAC
>NC_036870.1:29650388-29653773 GCF_002910315.2 Salvelinus sp. IW2-2015
AGACACTAATAAACCCGATATAGCTACATAGACACTACATAAACCGATATAGCTACATAGACACTACAAAACCGATATAGCTAAGACACTACATAAACCGATAGAGCTACAGTACATAGACACTACATAAAACGATATAGCTAACACTACATAGACACTACATAAACCGATATAGCTACATAGACACTACATAAACCGATAGAGCTACTGTACATAGACACTATGGGCTTACAATAAACTAACTGCCAATACATTCTAAATACAGTGCCAATGGTAGCTCAAATGTCCACAGGATCGTCAACCTGTTCTACTTACCACCTCTATGATCTGGCTTCCCTATATGAGTGCGGGCCAGTAATGTTCACGGTTTTAGCCACAAGTTGCGCGCCTCTCTTGAATTGGTTTCTCCCGTTTCGGGGATGTTATAAAATGTTATGTTCATGCAAAGTATGGCTTTGTTTTTTTTTGTTAAGTATTTGCCACTGCAATGTCAAGTGTGTAATAGCCTAGCTAATGAGAATGTAGGCTACCTGTTAAAAGGGTGCTAATGGTTTATGACAGGTGAGAGTAGGTCCTTGTTAATGAGGCCCATTCTTCATTCAAGGAGAGCTGCTCTTGAGGTAATTCTATTGTTACAGAGCTCTGCCAGCTAACACTGAGCTCAGCTGTGTGGCTTGATCCATTGACGATATGCCAATTGAATGGCGTTTTGACACTTTCTGCTTGAGTCAAGTTATTGCTACTGCTATAGACCAATCAAGTTTGTTTTTGCAACATAGCTGTATTTTTGTCAACTACTTTTCAATCATGTTTTAGCATTTGGATATTTTGTAATTATAAACTGGCTGGTTCAAGCCCTGAACACTGATTGGTTGAACGTTGTGGTATATCAGACCATATGCCATGTGTATGACAAAACATTTATTTTTATTGCTCTAATTACGTTGGTAACCAGTTTATAATAGCAATAAGGCACCTCGGGGGTTTGGGGTACTGTATATCGCCAATATACCACGGCAAAGGGCTGTGTCACGCGTTGCGTCTGACTCCATTGACTGCTCCACACCAATAGGCTGACAGGTCTTCTATCTTAACAAGAGGCTTAGTCAAAACAAATCAACCCATGGATCTAGAATTCTGTTGATTCATACGGGGCCGTAGCTATAGCCAGGAATACAAATGGAATATCTGAGTTTCACAATTGTTTCACTTCAACAGTGAAATGGAGTGAAATTCAGTTCAGATTCCAGGCTACTGTAGCCTGCATAAAGCCATTGATGAGATTAAGAATCCATGGCACTGCTTATTGACAATATTCAGAGGAGGAATACTTTTTTTGGCAGACTTGTCTCTCAAGTACCATGGTCAGAATCCAAATTTGTGTCCTGTCCAGCGGGTGTACTGGTACACGCTACAGAAACGGGAGGTAGGCTCCAGCACTAAGGGCCCTTTGGTCTCGGGCAAGGCTCACTACCATGGACAGAATCCACATGCTTGAGTGTCATTGACCATCACAGGCATGCCATACACTCCAAGACAGAGAGAGAGACAGAGAGAGAGACAGAGAGAGAGACAGAGAGAGAGACAGAGAGAGAGACAGAGAGACACAGAGAAAGAGAGAGACACAGAGAGAGAGAGAGACACAGAGAGAGAGAGAGAGAGAGAGAGACAGAGACACAGAGAGAGACAGAGAGAGACACAGAGAGAAAGAGAGAGACAGAGCGAGACACAGAGAGAGAGACACATAGAGAGAGAGACAGAGATAGACACAGAGCGAGACAGAGAGAGACACAGAGAGAGAGATACCAGGTTGAAGCCTATAATGAATGCTACTGGCTGGCTGTGAGGGCCCGATTAAAGACTACATTAATGCTGCTACCTCGCTGGCTCTGACGTCCTGATTATAAGACTACAGCATAATGATGCTTACCTGGCTGGCTTGTGAGGGCGCTGATTAAAGACTACAGTATAAATGCTGCTACCTGGCTGGCTGTGAGGGCCCTGATTAAAGCTACAGTATAATGCTGCTACCTGGCTGGCTGTGAGGCCCTGATTAAAGACTACAGTGCATGCTGCTACCTTGGCTGGCTGTGAAGGCCCTGATTAAAGCCTACAGTATCAAATCAAATAAATCAAGTTATTTTATATAGCCTTCGTCACAGTAGCTTCTCGAAGTGCTGTACAGAAACCCAGCCTTAAACCCAACAGCAAGCAATGCAGTGTGAAAGCACGGTGCTGAGGAAAAACTCCCTAGAAAGGCAAAACCTAGGAAGAAACCTAGAGAGGAACCAGGCTATGAGGGGTGGCCAGTCCTCTTCTGGCTGTGCCGGGTGGAGATTATAACAGAACTATGCCAAGATGTTCAAAATATTCATAAGTGACAAGCATGGTCAAATAATAATCATGAATAATTTTCAGTTGCTTTTCATAGCCGATCATAAGAGTTGAAATAGCAGGTCTGGAGACAGGTGGCGGTTCCATAACCGCAGGCAGAACAGTTGAAACTGGAATAGCAGAAGGCCAGGTGGACTGGGGCAGCAAGGAGTCATCATGCCCGGTAGTCCTGACGTATGGTCTAGGGCTCAGGTCCTCGAGAGAGAAGAAAAGAAAGAGAGAATTTGAGAGAGCCAAGATTTTCAAAATGTTCATAAATGAAAGCATGGTCAAATAATAATCAGGAATAAATATCAGTTGGCTTTTCATAGCCGATCATTAAGAGTTGAAAACAGCAGGTCTGGGACAGGTAGGGGTTCCATAACCGCAGGCAGAACAGCTGAAACTGGAATAGCAGCAAGGCCAGGCGGATGGGGACAGCAAGGAGTCATCATGCCCGGTTTGCGTGACATATGGTCCTAGGGCTCAGGTCCTCCGAGGAGAGAAAGAAAGAGAGAAGGAGAGTTCATAAATGACAAGCATGGTCAATAATAGGCTGAACAGTATAATACAGTATAATGCTGCTACCTGGCTGGCTGTGAGGGGCCCTGATTAAAGCCTACAGTAATAATATGCTGCTACCTGGCTGGCTGTGAGGGCCCTGATTAAAGCCTACAGTATAATGCTGCTAACTTGGCTGGCTGTGAGGGCCCTGATTAAATCCTACAGTTTAATGCTGCTACCTGTCTGGCTGTGAGGGCACACACACAGAAGCGGACTAACACACACACACACACACACACACACACACACACACACACACACACACACACACACACACAACACACACACACACACACACACACACACACACATACCCACACACACACACACACACACACACACCACACACACACACACACACACACAACACAGACCACACACAAAACAACTGCTCGCTATCGTCCTCCAGCAACCGTCTTCTTCTCCCCTCTGCTCATGCTCTCTCAAG
>NC_036870.1:29655993-29665244 GCF_002910315.2 Salvelinus sp. IW2-2015
TCCTCTGTGTTCTCTCTCTGTGTCTCTCTGCTCGTCTCGTCTCTCTTCGCTCTCTCTCTCTTCTCTCTCGTCGTCTCCGTGTCTTCTCTCGTGTCTCCTTGCTCTCTCTCTCTTGTTCTCTGTCTCTCTCTCTCTTGTGTGGTCTCCGTGTGTCTTCTCTGTCTCTGTCTCTCCTCTGTGCCTCTCTCTTTCTCTTCTGTCCTCTCTGGTCTCTCTCTGTGTCTCGCTCTGCTCTCTCTCTGTCTCTGTCTTTCTCTGTCTCTTCTCTCTGTATCTCTCTCTGTCTCTCTCTGTCTCCTGTCTCTCTCTGTCTCTTTCTCTCTCTGTCTCTGCCTGTCTCTGTCCTGTTCTCTCCTCTGATCTTTCTCTCTGTTCTCTTTCACCTGTCCCCTGACTTCAACCTGCCTGTCCCCTGACTTCAACCTGCCTGTCCCCTGACTTCAACCTGCCTGTCCCCTGACTTCAACCTGCCTGTCCTCTGACTTCAACCTGCCTGTCCCCTGACTTCAGCTGGTGTGTGTGTCGGGACTGGGGCTCACACCACCCAGTTTATAAAATAGAATAGAGTACAATACATTGATAGATTAGCCTGTGAAGCAACTACAGTAATACTGCTTCAGAGGTAAAATACTTTTTATTTTTTATTTCACCTTTATTTAACCAGGTAGGCCAGTTGAGAACAAGTTCTCATTTACAACTGCGGCCTGGCCAAGATAAAGCAAAGCAGTGTGACAAAAACAACAACACAGAGTTACACATAAACAAACGTACAGTCAATAACACAAAAGAAAAGAAAAATAGAGAAATCTATGTACAGTGTGTGCCCTATAGGTGAAATAATGACAATTTAGCATTAATACTGGAGTGATAGATGTGCAGAGGATGATGTGCAAGTAGAGATACTGGGGTGCAAAAGAGCAAGAGGGTAAGTAATAATATGGGGATGAGGTAGTTGGGTGTGCTATTTACAGATTGGCTGTGTACAGGTACAGTGATCGGTAAGCTGCTCTGACAGCTGATGCCTAAAGTTGGAGAGGGAGATATTAGACTCCAGCTTCAGAGATTTTTGCAATTCATTCCAGTCATTGGCAGCAGAGAACTGGAAGGAGAGGCAGCCAAAGTARGTGTTGGCTTTGGGGATGACCAGTGAGATATACCTGCTGGAGTGTGTGCTATGGGTGGGTGTTGCTATGGTGACCAGTGAGCTGAGATAAGGTGGGGCTTTACCTAGCAAAGTCTTATAGATGACCTGGAGCCAGTGGGTTTGGCGACGGATATGTAGTGAGGGCCAGCCAACGAGAGCATACAGGTCGCAGTGGTGGGTAGTATATGGGGCTTTGGTGATAAAACGGATGGCATTGTGATAGACTACATCCAGTTTGCTGAGTAGAGTGTTGGGGGCTATTTTGTAAATGACATCGTCGAAGTCAAGGATCGGTAGGATAGTCAGTTTTACGAGGGTATGTTTGGCGGCATGAGTGAAGGAGGCTCTGTTGCGAAATAAGAAGCTGATTCTAGATTTAATTTCGGATTGGAGATGCTTAATGTGAGTCTGGAAGGAGAGTTTACAGTCTAACCAGACACCTAGGTATTTGTGGTTGTCCACATATTCTAGGTCAGAACCGTCCAGAGTAAWTATGCTAGTCGGGCGGGAGGGTGTGGATAGCAATCGGTTGGAGAGCATGCACTTAGTTTTACTAGCATTTAAAAGCAGTTGAAGGCCACGGAAGGAGTGCTGTATGGCATTGAAGCTCATTTGGAGGTTTGTTAGCACAGTGTCCAAAGAAGGGCCAGAAGTATACAGAATGGTGTCTTTTGCGTAGAGGTGGATCAGAGAATCACCAGCAGCAAGAGCGACATCATTGATATATACAGAGAGAGGAGTCGGCCCGAGAATTGAACCCTGTGGTACCCCCATAGAGACTGACAACAGGCCCTCCGATTTGACACACTGAACTCTATCAGAGAAGTAGTTGGTGAACCAGGCGAGGCACTCATTTGAGAAACCAAGGCTGTTGAGTCTGCCGATAAGATTGCGGTGACTGACAGAGTCRAAAGTTTTGGCCCGGTCGATGAAGACGGCTGCACAGCACTGTCTTTTATCGATGGCGGTTATGATATCGTTTAAGACCTTGAGCATGGCTGAGGTGCACCCATGACCAGCTCGGAATCCAGATTCCATAGTGGAGAAGTTACAGTGGGATTCGAAATGGTCGGTGATCTGTTTATTAACTTGGCTTTCGAAGACCTTAGAAAGGAAGGGCAGGATGGATTTAGGTCTATAACAGTTTGGGTCTAGAGTGTCTCCCCCTTTGAAGAGGGGGATGACAGCGGCAGCTTTCTAATCTTTGGGCGATACAAAAGAGAGGTTGAACAGACTAGTAATAGGGTTTGCAACAATTTCGGAGGATAATTTTAGAAAGAGAGGGTCCAGATTGTCTAGCCCGGCTGATTTGTAGGGATCCAGATTTTGCAGCTCTTTCAGAACATCAGCTGTCTGGATTTGGGTGAAGGAGAAGGGGGGGGGGGGGGGGGGGGGTTGGGCAAGTTGCCTGCAGGGGGTGCTGAGATGTTGGCCTGAGGGTAGTAGCCAGGTGAAAGCATGGCCAGCCGAAGAAAAATGCTTATTAAAATGATCGATTATCGTAGATTTATCTGTGAGTGAAGTGTTTCCCATCCATGGAAGACCTGCAGCACAAACCACACAACACCGAAGTGGATTTGGATTTCTGTGGAATGGATTTCTATGGAAGTGGATCAATGACTGGCACAAGAATTAAAACATTGTGTGTGTGGGGATATCCTTCTTTTTCATTTTTAGGTGACAACCTGTCTGAAATGATTCTGAGGAAGAAGCTAATAAAGCTCCTTTCTGAGCGGAGGCAGTTCCCTTGTCCAGACACTCTGTGCCTTGTAAAGGCCTATCAGATAGGACATACACTGTACGGCTGGTTTGGAATGAAGGTGCACAAAAGATGTTGGTCCTGTATCCTGCCTGAAGCTATTTCTCTTGTCCCTTGACGCAATAGTGTGTTGCTCTCAGTGGAGAGAGAGAAGAGAGGGAGAAGAGAGAGGGGAGAGAGAAAGAGAGAGAAATAGAGAGAAGAGAAGGAAAAGAAAGAGAGAGTAATTGAAGAGAGAAGAGAAAGAGAGAGAAAGAGAGAGATATTGAAAAGAGACAGAGTTAGAGATATAGAGAGAAAGAGAAAGACGAGAGAGAGCGAGAGAGAGAAAGAGAGAGATAAGAGAGAATATAAGAGAAGAAAAGAGAAAGAGAGAGCACTATCGTCGCTGGCACTACCCTCACTTATTACCGATCGCCCTGCTGACTAATCCTGAACATGCCTAGTCTATTATCTAATACGCGCGCTGCCGACAGCTTCGCTAACGCTACTACCTTTCTACCGCACTAATCGATATCTTTATTGACCCCTGAGAGAGGAGAAAGAGAGAGAAAGGAGAGATATTGAAGATGAGAGAGGAGAGAGCAGAGAGAGAGAGTCATGCTCAACATGAGCTGCCTGATATATTTATATTGTAAATTGTTTTTAGAATGAGATAAACACTCTAATCGAAAAAGAATTCCAGACTAGAAGTGATGAACAACAACTCTATTCATTCAGAATAGAAAAAAAGTAACTTTGCGCCTCAAGTTAAGAAGTTTTGACTCTAGCTAGCTAGCTACACAACAAAGACCTAGCCAGCAGACTAACAAGCTAGCCAGAAGAAACGAGCTAAAACAAACCTAGCAAGGGGAGTTAATACAACTACATCAAACGACCAAACTGAGTGAGTAAACCAAAAAGGACCACGGACTAACTTTAAACATATCTTCAGTTTTTTGTGTGTGAGGATTTGTCACTCTTTTTGCTGTTTTTTGAACTAAATTAGCGCTAGCTAGCAACAGCAGCAGACAAACAAATCGGTTGCTATGACAACGGGGCAGCAGAACAGCGCAGCAGCAGCASCAGTAGCAGAGCCCACAGGCACCATGTCCCCACTCCCCCTCAGCGCAGAATCCATTCTCTACCCTAAAGAGGCCAAAAATGACACAACGAGGAAAGCTTTTAAACAGAAACTACTAMAGGGGGGGCCAGAAACCMTTTTTGCAGACCTCTACAAAAACGGTGACGTGAGTAATCTCATCTTCCTCACTGACCAGCCAAATGCATGGCGCTCAGCAGTGTGCTCTCACTACCCATCCATAAAGAAAGAGGGAATCTGTAATGGGTGGAAGCTGAAAATCAAAGAGACAGACGACCCTGACAGCACCATGATAACAATCAACCTCTACAAGACTGGGACTGTCATGGTGCAAGGTAACATTAGGCTGTTTAAAACAGACTTTCAGACCATTAAGGAAAGAGCGGAGAGAGAGAAGGACACCACCAGTGACATGCCCTCCCACAAGACAAACTCCACCAGCACCACCCTCACCCCTACTCTCCCCACCCAAAAAGGCACATCTAGCACCAAACTGGAGGGGGAGGTGGTCCTGCTCAGGGAGAGCGTGAGCAAACAGCAACCAGACAACCACACCTTAGAGGAGCTCCTAACCAAGGTGAGGACAGAGCAGGACAGCAGCCTTGCAACACAGCTGAAAGAGGTTCAGCAAGAGAGAGACGGACTCAAGAGAGAGCTGGCTGATCTAACAAAGGAGGTGAGAGAGCTCCAAAAAGACAGGCAGAKCAGYAATAASGAKCTGACCACACTAAGAGAGGAGCTGCAGGAGAGAAAGAGARCAGAGGACAGGCTGCAGGAGCAGMTAGATCACCACCCTATGACCTGCCCTCACACAGCAGAGGAGCCCAGCTCAACCAGCCAGACTTCCCCAGCCCTGSCTGCTGCACCCCTCCTCCCCAACCCACATAACAGCCTCCCACTGACAGCGACACCGGCACAGACCAGCCACACCCCAGCTCCAACACCCACCAGCCCCCCCTCTGCCCCCTCCAGTCCAGAAGAAACACTGGCTGACATCGTCCTGTTAATGGACTCAAATGGGAAGTATGTTCAGGAGAAGAAACTTTTCCCTAGACACAAAACGAGAAAGGTGTGGTGCCCAACAACGCAGAGTGCCATGGAGCTGCTTGATAAGGCCCATCTCGGGTCGCCAAGCCACATAATCATACATACCGGAAGCAACGACCTGCGTGCTCAGCAGGAGAGGGTGGCGACTTCACTACGGGGAGTGATTGAGAAGGCCTCCGCAATCTTCCCCAACTCAAGAATCGTGGTGTCAACCCTTCTACAGAGGAAGGACTTCCACCCTGCCACAATCCAAAGAATAAACGCCAGCCTATCCCGGGACTGTGCCCTGCGACCGAATGTACACCTGGCCCACCATCCCACCCTCGATCTGGACTGTCTCTATGACCATGTTCACCTGTACAGGGAGACAGTCCCCATCCTTGCCAAGACTCTCAAGGACGTCGCTTTAAACCGCAGCCCGACCTCTCCACCCAGGAACAGCGGAGCAATCTCCACCCCGCCGAGATCACAGAGACAACACCCCGGACCAGCACCCTGGACCCCCCAGCCACGACCACAGCACCACCAACCTCAATGCCCACCACAGCCAGCGCAGCACAGACCACTCCAGCCCAGCTTCAGAGCGACCCAGACGAGGCCTCCCACCCCCCTGCCCCCCACCGCAGACCCACACTTGGAGGAGCCACAGCCCAGCAGGCAGAGCTACGCACAGGCTGTGAGAGGAGCAACTGGCCCAGCCCCCACCAACCAAATGAGTGACATTAAACAAATGCTGAGTCTACTATTCTCACATGTGATAGGCCGAGGGTCATGGATGCTCACATGTGATAGGCCGAGGGTCATGGTAAGATGAGCACAAGAACTCCACCATCCTCACACTACACCCACCCAAGTGGCATGACACAAATCCTATCTTAAATGATAAACAAATCACATTGGCATAATAAGAGTTTACTTTAATTGAAAAAAATCCTATTTTAATAGTTCTTATTGGATTGTGAGTGTTTGTCTCATTTTGAAGGTAAAGAAAAAAAAGTTATGAAATCTTTTTAAGTTGCATGTTGGAATTTACAAGGATTGAAGTCCTCTGCTTTTAGGCTAAAGAACTAATTAATTCAATCGAATTGATCAAAACAGGAGAATTCTTTATCTGGTTAAAAATCAACAAGGAGGCTATCTTGACAGATAAAAACGTCTTCCTCTGTGCCACATACATTCCCCCCTCAGAGTCACCCTTCTTCAATGAAGAGAGTTTCTCCATTCTAGAGGGGGAAATTAGTCACTTTCAGGCCCAAGGCAACGTACTGGTCTGTGGAGACCTGAATGCTAGAACAGCAGAAGAACAAGACACTATTAACAGTCATGGGGATAAACACCTACCAGGAAGCAACAACCTTTCCCTCCCCACATACACCCACAGAAACAACTATGACAAAGTGAAAAACAAAAACGGAGTACAGCTCGTGAAGCTCTGTCAATGGTATGCTGAGAGGTGACTCTTTTGGTAGGTAHACCTACAGCTCATCCCTTGGCAGCAGCACAGTAGACTACTTCCTCACCGACCTAAACCCAGAGTCTCTCAGAGCCTTCACAGTCAGCCCACTAACACCTCTCTCAGACCACAGTAAAATCACAGTGTATCTGAGAAGAGCAGAACCCAGCCATGAAGCATCATGGCCCAATAAATTACATGGTACTAAACAGGCCTATAGATGGAGTGCAAACAGTACAGACATCTACCAAAAAGCAATTAGTAGCCAAAAAATACAATCTCTCCTGGACAACTGTTTAACCTTAACATTCTCCTTCAGCAATGAAGGTGTAAATTTGGCCGTTTGGAACATAAACTTTATATTTGAACAAAAAAGGAACAGCACATTAGAAATCAGCTGGATGGAATTGAGGAATCCATAGAATCAAGCCACTTCTGGGAGAATTGGAATAAATTAAACAAACCTCATCAGGAGGAATTGGCTATCCAAAATGGGGATATGTGGAGAAATCACTTTGCAAACTTCTACAGCAATATAACAAAGAGCACAGAACAAAAAGATATACAAAGAAAAATTACAAATCCTTGAATCAGCAGTCAAAGACTATCAGAATCCTGTGGATACCCCAATTACAGAAGAATTATTGGAAAAACGATGTACTCTCCAACCCAAAAAGGCCTGATGGTATTTTGTAATGAAATGATCAAATATACAGACCACAAATTCAAATTGGCTAAACTCAAACTCTTCAACATTATCCTCACTGCAGGTATTTTCCCCGATATTTGGAACCAGGGATTGATCACACCAATCTATAAAACTGGAGACAAATTTGACCCAAATAATTACAAAGGAATTTGCGTTAACAGCAACTTGGGGAAAATKCTCTGCAGTATTATAAATAGCAGACTACATAATTTCCTTGACGAACACTAATAACAAAAATAACAAAGAGAATGAACGAAAACCCAAACAGTCCTGTCAGGTGCAGAAACACAAAACAGAAAATAACTACCCACAAAGCAGCGGTGGGGAAAAGCTACCTAAGTATGATTCTCAATCAGAGACAACGAATGACAGCCGCCTCTGATTGAGAACCACACCCGGCCAAACACAAAGAAATACAAAACTTAGAAAATGAATATAGAATGCCCACCCTGACCAAACCAAAATAGAGACATAAAAAGCTCTCTACGGTCAGGGCGTGACAATCCTGTGACAAAGCAACTCAAAATTGGGGGTTCGATCCCCAGTTGAGTAATCCCAAATGGAAAATGGTACCCAACGCTCATCTGCTTGGCACTAAGCATGGGTAGATGGATTGGGGAAAGGCCCTGTGAGATTAGTGTCCTGTCCAGGTGGTGTACATCAAGCTGATTCACACTCCAGAAACAGGAGACCCTATGGGTCGGTACTATGGGTCCGTACTATGGGTCGGTATGGCTTGGACAAGGTTACTTACATCCTAAAGTGGGTAAACCTCAACCCCGGTAGCCTGGTCCCTGAGACACGGAAGCCTAGGTAAAACCATAGGTTATGATAGATTTCAGCCCCACAATGAAAGGAACTGGTGTTCAAGGTAACAAGCACATTGGAGTATGTGTGGGGGGGGAATCCATTGTAAATGCAGCAGCGAGCGTCACGGGGAAACATTCCTGAGACTGCTTTATGATGGACCTTGTGATCTGAGGGAAACAAAGAGAGGTGAAACGGAATCTGATGAATCTGCAATGCAGTGCAGTTTAGGTCAAAAGATACAATTACCCAGACAAACTGAATTCTCAAGTGCAATTAAAATTCTGCACACTGTTCTCACTTCAGAGAGAGAGAGAGAGGATGAGCAGAGGGGCGGGGTTGTGTGTTTGTGTGTGCATGCCCGAGTGTCTGTGAGTTGGTGTGAAGAGGCTTTATATAATCACAAAGACACAGCAAACAAACACCCAAACTGCTCAGAAATCTTTCCACGTTATACAGTTGTTTGTTCAAAGACTCCAAAAAGCTTTACAGCACCCCAAAATAGTTGAGCTGGATTCAGCTTGTCTTTGTTATTTTTACTATGGATTGATAGATATATAGAAAACACCAACAGAGATTTAGACTGCTTTCCCGACATATATCACCCCTCCCCTCTCCTTCTCCTTCTCCTCTCCCCTCCGCTCTCCTTCTCCTGTCCCCTCCCCTCTGCTCACGTTCTCCTGTCCCCTCACCTCTGACCTCTTTCTCCTCTCCCCTCTCCTTCTCTTCCTCCTCTCCTCTCCTGCTCCTCTCCTTCTTCCTCTCCTCTCCTCTCCTCTCCTTCTCCTCTCCGCTCTCTCCTCCTCCTCTATCTCCTTCCTCCCTCTTCCTCTCCTCTCTCTCCTTCCTCCTCCCCTTTCCCCTCTGCACTCCCCTCTGCTCTCCTTCTTCTCTACTTCCGCCTACTCTACCCTCTGCTCTTTTTCCCTTTTCCTCTCCTCTTCTCTCCCTCCTTTCCAAAATCCCCAACAGCTTGACACCTGGATTGTTGCATATAAACAAGATTACGCCTAGAGATTTTGGGAGCCAAATGATAATCATGAAAAATCTTTTTTATGCCTTAAAGCAAATGCTAATGCCAACAGATTGAGATCGAAACGGAAGCGAGAGGGAAGAGAGAGAGAGAGAGAGGAGAGAGAGACGAGAGAGCATATGAAACGAGAGAGAGAGAGAGAGTACCTCCCTAAACATCAGAGTCCACAGGTAACTTCCACAAAGCTGTGAACATCTGAAGACAGACAAGAAGCTGCC
>NC_036870.1:29666027-29669505 GCF_002910315.2 Salvelinus sp. IW2-2015
TTCTATGCCATCAAAAGGGACATAAAATTCGACATACCAATTAGGATCTGGCTAAAAATACTGGAATCAGTTATAAAACCCATTGCCAATAATGGTTGTGAGGTCTGGGGTTCCGCTCACCAACCAATAATTCACAAAATGGGACAAACACCAAATTGGAAAGGGAAAGGGGGATACCTAATCAGTTGTACAACTGAATGCATTCAACTGTTGAGACTCTGCATCCAGAATTCTGCAAAAATATCCTCTGTGTACAACGTAAAACACCAAATAATGCATGCAGAGCAGAATTAGGCCGATACCCGCTAATTATCAAAATCCAGAAAAAAWTTGTTAAATTCTACAACCACCTAAAAKGAAGCGATTCCCAAACCTTCCATAACAAAGCCATCACCTTCAGAGAGATGAACCAGTAGAAGWGTCCCCTAAGCAAGCTGTTCCTGGGGCTCTGTTCACAAACACAAACAGACCCCACAGAGCCCCAGGACAGCAACACAATTAGACCCAAACAAATCATGAGAAAACAAAAAGATAATTTCTTGACATATTGGAAAATATTTACAAAAAAAACTAGAATGCTATTTGGCCCTAAACAGAGAGTACACAGTGGCAGAATACCTGACCACTGTAACTGACCCAAAATTAAGGAAATCTTTGACTATGTACAGACTCAGTGAGCATAGGTTTGCTATTGAGAAAGGCCACCGAAGGCAGACCTGGCTCTCAAGACAAGACAGGCAATGTGCACACTGCCCACAAAATGAGGTGGGAAAACTGAGCTGCACTTCCTAACCTGTCAAATGTATGACCATATTAGAGACACATATTTCCCTCAGATTACACAGACCCACAAAGAATTGGAAAACAAATCCATTTTTTTTCCAATTCACCCATATCTATTGGGTGAAATACCACATTTTGTCCTCACAGCAGCAAGATGTGTGACCTGTTGCCACAGTGACCTGTTGCCACAAGGGCAAGCAGTGAAGAACAAACACCATTTTAAGTACAACCCATATTTATGTTGATTTATTTTTCATTTTGTACTTTAACTATTTGCACATAATTACAWCACTGTATATAGACATGATATGACATTTTGTATATTTTTAGTATTTTTATTATTCAGTCCCCTCCTGTACTCCCTGTTCACTCATGACTGCACGGCCCGGCACGACACCATCATTAAGTTGACCGATGACACAACAGTGGTAGGCCTGATCATYGACAACGACGMGWCAGCCTATAGGGAGGAGGTCCGAGACCTGGCCGTGTGGTGCCAAGATAACAACCTCTCCCTCAACGTSATCAAGACAAAGGAGATGATTGTGGACTACAGGAAAAGGAGGACCGAGCACACCCCCATTCTCATCGACGGGGCTGTAGTGGAGCAGGTTGAGAGCTTCAAGGTCCTTGGTGTCCACATCACCAACAAACTAACATGGTCCAAACACACTAAGACAGTCGTGAAGAGGGCACGAAAAAGCCTATTCCCCCTCAGGAAACTGAAAATATTTGKCATGGGTCCTTAGATCCTCAAAAAGTGATACAGCTGCACCATTGAKAGYATCCTGACTGGTTGCATCACTGCCTGGTATGGCAACTGCTCGGCCTCYGACCGCAAGGCRCTACAGAGGGTAGTGCGWACGGCCCAGTACATYACYRGGGCCAAGCTTCCTGCCATCYAGGACCTCTAYACCAGGCGGTGTYAGARGAAGRCCCTAAAAATTGTAAAAGACTCCAGCCACCCCAGTCACAGACTGTTCTCTCTGCTACCACATGGCAAGCGGTACTGGAGCGCCAAGTCTAGGTCCAAGAGGCTTCAAACAGCTTCTACCCCAAGCCATAAGGACATGCTGACACACTAATCAAATGGCTACCCAAGATCTATTTGCATTCTCCCCCCCCCCCCCCCCCCCCCCCCCCCCCCTCACACCGCTAGCTACTTCTCTGTGTTATTCATCTATTCATAGTCACTTTAATAACTCTACCTTACATGTACATATTACCCTCAACTAACCGGTCCCCATTGGACTATGTAGACCCGTATCCCCCTGTATCATAAGTCTCGCATAATTGTTATTTACTGCTGCTCTTTAATTATTGTTACTGTTATTTCTGTATTCTTATCTTGTATTTTATTTAAATAATTTTAAACCTGCATGTTGGTTAGGGACCGTAAGTAAGTATTTCACTGTAAAGCTCTATACCTTTGTAAATTCGGGCGACATGTGAACTTATACAAATGTGATTTGATTTGATTTGATACCACATTTCAAGACCATATAAACAACTGGCAATTCACCTTACTTATAGCAAATAATACACTAGCATATATTTACTTTGAACCATTCAATAAATTAACGAAAACCTAACATTTGATTAGAAAATGAACACTGAAGAAACAAGATTTGCATTATATACTCTACGTCCCTGTGAGGGGCCCGCCATTTTTTTGTTTCTTGTTTTATTTTTAACCCCCCCAAAACAAGCTTATTTGACAATCGCCTTGCAAGTGTTGCACTGGAACACACATACTCTATCAAACTCGCCTGAACAAAGCTCGTGCACTTCTCTTGGGAGCCAAACTGACTGCTACAGAGAGTGTGAACGTGTGCACTCGCTCCTTCTTCTGCCTGTCCTAGCCTGAGTGGTGTCAAGCAAGGGGGGCTTATGTGATTCTTTGCACCAGCTCGTCCTCTTCGAGACACCGAGCTGCTTCTCGAAGTCGGGCGCTGGGCAGAGCTGGCACCTCTCCTCTGTTCATGGCCCGGCTGCTCTGAGTGGTGGAGCGGGCAACCTTCCTCTTCCTGCCCTGGCTTGCTCTGAGTGGTGGGCAGGCGGCACCCTACTCCTCTTTCTGGCCTGGCTGCTCTGAGTGGTCGGCAGAGCTGGCACCTCTTCCTCTCTGCCACTGGCTAGCTCTGAGTGGTGGCAGAGCTGGCACCTCTTCCTCTCCTGGCTTCTGATGGGCCGCCTTCTCTTGCCCTGCTGCTCTGAGTGGTTGGGCAGAGCTGGCACCTTCCTCTTCTGGACCCTGGCTGCTCTGATGTGGGCAATGCTGGCACCTTCCTCTCTGGCCCTGGCTGCTCTGAGGTGGGCAGAGCTGGCACCTCTCCATCTTCGCCCTGGCTGCTGCTGACGATGGTGGGCAGAGCTGGCACCACTCTTCCTCTTCTGGCCCTGGCTGCTCTGAGTGGGGCAGAGCTGGCACCTCTTCCTCTTGGCCATGCTGCTCTGGTGCCAAGGACATTTGGCCGCTGCTGCAGTGGTGGGCAGAGCTGGCCACGCTCTTCCCTTCTGCCCTGGCTGCCTCTGAGTGAGTGGGCAGAGCTGGCACCCTCTCCTCTTCTGCGCGCTGGCTCTCTCTGAGTGTGGGCCGAGCCTGGCACCATCTCCTCTTCTGGCCCTGGCTGCTCTGAGGTGTGGGCACAGAGCTGGCACCCACTCTCCTCTTGTCTGGCCCTGGGCTGCTACT
>NC_036870.1:29672500-29694123 GCF_002910315.2 Salvelinus sp. IW2-2015
TCCTCTTCTGGCCCTGGCTGCTCTGAGTGGTGGTGGCATGGCTCTCTTTCATCACCCCACATCTTTCCATTGCCTCAGTTCTTCTGTGGAGATGGGAGAACCTTCCAGAAGGACAACCATCTCTGCAGCACTCCACCAATCAGGCCTTTATGGTAGAGTGGCCAGACAGAAGTGACTCCTCAGTAAAAGGACGGAATGCCAAGCATCATATCTGGAGGAAAGCTGCTCATCCACTGTGACGCAGTCGCTGGGGATGAACCTTCCTCTACAGTTTGCTAGGAAAAGGTCCCACACATACTGGAAGGCTGCCAGGTGATCCGTTGCCTCTCTGGAGACTCTGGTCCTCTTGTCATCAAGCCTCAGGTAGCGACGGATATCCTCATATCTTACGACCGACATGGTGGCCTCATACATTGGATTCTGCAGTGGATCCAAAAATAGCTCCGGTGTGGAGACATCCCACCTTTTCTCCACGCCGGTGAGGAGGGTTAAACCAATAAAGGCCTTTAGGTCCTCTTTGTTGACCTCTCTCCACTCTGTCCCTTTTGTTCCTCTTTGTTGACCTCTCTCCACTCTGTCCCTTTAGTTCCTCTTTGTTGACCTCTCTCCACTCTGTCCCTTTTGTTCCTCTTTGTTGACCTCTCTCCACTACTGGGTCCGCTTTGAGGTCTGTTTGGTTATCTCGGTCTCCACTTCTGATCCGCTTTTGTTCCTCTTGGGTTGATCTCTCCTCCACTTCTGTCTCTCTTTTGGTCCTCTTGTGTAGATCTCTCTCCACTCTGTCTTTTTTGTTTCGTTCTCTTTGGTTGGATCTCTCGCTCATCCACTCGTCCTTTTGGTTCCCTCTTATGGGGTTGATCCTCTCGTCCACTCTGTCTGTTAGGGTCTCATCTCCTCCTAACTCTGTCCTTTTGTCCTCGTTTTGTTGACCTCGTCTCCAAACTCTGGTCGCCTTGTTGTCCTCTTTGTTGACCTCGCTCGCACTTGATCCATTTTCTGTCTCTTCTTTGTTGACCGTCGTCTCGCACTCTCGTCCCTTTAGGTCCGTCTTGTTGTTGATCCTGCTCTCCACTCTGGTCGCCTGTTCGTTCCTTCTTGTTGACGCTCGGTCTCGCACCTCTGGCTCCTTGTTGTAGACCGCTCTTTGGTTGACTCTCTCCACTCACTCTGTCACTCTTTGTTCTCTTGTTGACCTCGTCTCCTACTCTGTCCCTTTGTGTTCCTGTCTTTCGTTGACCTCTCTCCACTCTGTCCCGTTTGTCCCGTCTTTGTGTGACCTCTCTCCCACTCTGTCCTTGTTTGTTCCTCTTTGTTGATCTCTCTCCACTCTGTCCCTTTTGTTCCTCTTTGTTGACCTCTCTCCACTCTGTCCCTTTTGCTGTTGCTCTTCTCCGTCCTTCTAAATGTGTGCACTTTAGGACCTCCTCAATGATGTTGTCACTAATGAACAGCTCCCAGGCATCTTTTAGTGACACAACTGTTGACCCCGGCACAGGCCCTGGGCAGCTCCTCAGGCTGTTATGGCTTCTGGTCCTGCCTTTAGTGGGGGGGGGGGGGTGTTCACTCCAGTAAGACCCTTTTTACTCAGTCTATTTGACTGATTTTAACTCCTCCATATCTGCAGAATCATCTAGGACAGCTGGACTACCAGGGGCATCCACAACTCCAACTTGACCCCCAGGCACATAGTCTGTGTCATCTGAATTGGATACCTCAGATTCTGAGTCAGAGGCACCAATGGCTTCCTCATGCAGCATCTGTAAAACCATGTTGGTTGTATATCTGGCAGCATTCTAATGAGCCCCCTTACGAAGCGTCTTTTACTCAATGAGTTACAAAGGAGAAATGAAAACGGTGACTAATGAACATTCCCCCAAAAATATATTTAATACATATTTTATTAATTACATTGATGTTATTGTTGTAGCAAAAAGAAAGGTTAGTTTGACGAGTGCAATGCAGTGAAYTCCATAGGAAATACATACGGGTCATATTTGACCCACATATGTAAAAAACTTGAGGAAGTGATGCAAAAACGATTTTTTCTTAAAAAATAAGAAATTAAACAACAAAACTAGGATGTTAGAACATAAAAGACACATTATTTATGTTTATATATTAAATATTTAATAATATAATTAAAAAATAATAAATATATCTTAAATATTTCATATTTAAGCAATTCCTGGAATATTAGATGAGGGGATCAATACAGCAAAAAAACATTAGGCCGAGTCATTTTGACCAGCATCGGCATCCTAGGGTTAAATTGTTGTCCTAAGACGGACTGAGCATGTGCAAACAGCAAACCCAGAGCATGTTGGTGGGCGGAGTTAAAAGGCTCTGCCCCCTGAAAACATCTTGGAAAAACGTCAGGCTCATGCATGGTTGGCCAAGCTGGCAAAAGCTGCGTGCATGCATGTGTGTGTGTGTGTGTGTGTCTCTGAGTCTATGTGGGTGTGTGCATGCTTGTGTGTGGGTGTGTGTGTCTCTGAGTCTATGTGTGTGTGTATGTGGGTGTGTGTGTGTGTGTGTGTCTCTGAGTCTATGTGTGTGTGTATGTGGGTGTGTGCATGCTTGTGTGTGGGTGTGTTCTCATTCAAAAAGAGCATGTGTCGCTAAACTTGAACCTGTCCATTCATGGCGTCATCTATAGATCTGCCCCCTGGTCTCTAGGCCCATTCAACCCTATCAATGCTGTCCTCTATCTATATCACCAACCCCCTGGAGTCTCTCCACAGTGACCGACCAGGAAGACTCTCCCCTATACTGCCTGTGTCCCTAATGGTACCCTATGGGCCCTGTTCAAATGTGGTGCACTACACCTGGAATAACCTGCATATTAAATTCCCCTTCCTCTTTTATCGTCTGGGAGTGTCAGGAGCAGATAAGGGGACAGTCCCATTGTGGCAAACACAACATGTGTCCCAAAGAATAACAGGAGGGAGCTAATTGAAGAGGAGGATCATGGGAGATATGAGTAGAGCCGTCACTGCTGGTGCCACGAGAGATAAGGTGCACCTTTCACTCGTCCCTGATCACGGACACACAAACATGCACACACACACATATTAGTGGGTGTGTACATTGTAGTGGGTGTACCTAAGGTCTGTAATGCATATAGTAATCTGATGCCATTTGGTGGAACAGTAATTAATTGGCACTGGATCATGGGAGAGAGAGGACAGAGAGAGAGAGAGAGAGAGAGCAGAGAGAGAGGAGAGAGAGAGAGAGAGGAGAGAGAGAGAGAGAGAGAGAGAGAGAGAGAGAGAGAGAGAGAGAGACAGAGACAGAGACAGAGACAGAGACAGAGAGAGAGAGAGAGAGAGAGAGAGAGAGAGACAGACAGACAGAAGACAGACAGACAGACGAGAGTTAATAGAGAGAAAGGGAGAGCGAGAGAGAAAGGAAGATGCGCGAGAGCAGTTAGAGAGAGAGGGAGACAGATGAAAAAGGGATGGAGGTAGGGAAGCACTCCGTTTGGACCCTACAGACGATGATAAAGCGATGCCATTAAGGAGATGGAATGTGGAGGATCCTTATAAGCCATACATCACCACACTACAGGCAACTCAGCTGTTAAGCTACTGTCTCTCTGCTTGCTCTCTGGCTTTAGACAGAGAAACAAGACACTATCATTTTTGGACCTATTCCCGCAGTTAGATAGCAAGCACCTTTCGTTCATTGGGCTCTGAGACAGCAGTGTCCGCTGCCTGAGACAGAAGTGTCCGCTGCTGAGACAGAAGTGTCCCGCTGTTGAGACAGAAGTGTCCGCTGCCGAGACAGAAATGTCCGCTGTTGAGACGAAGTGTCCGCTGAGACAGACAGTGTCCGCTGTTGAACAGAAGTGTCCAGCTGTTGAGACAGAAATGTCGCTGTTGAACAGAGTGCCGCTGTTTGAACAGAAGTGTCCGCTGTTGAGACAGAAGTGTCCGCTGTTGAAAGAAGTGTCCGCTGTTGAGACAGAAGTGTCGCTGTTGAGACAGAAGTGTCCCTGGCCAGAGACAGAAGTGTCCGCTGCCGAGACAGAAGACTCCGCTGCTGAGACAGAAGACTCCGCTGTTGAACAGAAGTGTCCACTGAGACAGAAGTGTCCGCTGTTGAGAGACAGAAAAGTGTCCGCCTGTTGAGACAGAAGTGTCCGCTGCCGAGACAGAAGTGTCACTGAGACAGAAGTGTCCGCTGTTGAGACAGAAGTGTCCATTGAGACAGAAGTGTCGCTGAGACAGAAGTGTCCGCTGTTTGAGACAAGAAAGTTGGTCCATGAGAAGAAGTGTCCGACTGGTGACCACAGAAGTGTCCCTGTTGAGACAGAAGTGTCGCTGCGAGACAGAGGTCCACTGCGAGACAGAAGTGTCCGCTGTTGAGACAGAAGTGGTCCGCTGCGCGAGACAGAAGTGTCCACTGAGACAGAATGTCCACTGCGAGACAGAAGTGTCCACTGAGACGAAGTGTCGCTGCGAACAGATGTCACTGAGCAGAAGTGTCCGCTGTGAGACAAAGTGTCCACTGAGACAGAAGTGTCCGTGTTGAGACGAAGTGTCCACTGCGAGACAGAAGTGTCACTGAGACAAGTGCCTGCTCGAGAACAGAAGTGTCCACTGAGACAGAAGTGTCCGCTGTTGAGACAGAAGTGTCCACTTGCCGAGACAGAAGTGTCCACTGAGACAGAAGTGTCCGCTGCCGAGACAGAAGTGTCCACTGCTGAGACAGAAGTGTCCACTGAGACAGAAGTGTCCGCTGTTGAGACAGAGTGTCCGCTGTTGAGACAGAAGTGTCCGCTGTTGAGACAGAAGTGTCCGCTGCCGAGACAGAAGTGTCCCGCTGTTGAGACAGAGTGTCCACTGTTGAGACAGAAGTGTCCGCTGTTGAGACAGAAGTGTCCGCTGTTGAGACAGAATGTCCACTGTTGAGACAGAAGTGTCACTGTTGAGAGCAGAAGTGTCCGCTGTTGAGACAGAAGTGTCCGCTGCTGAGACAGAAGTGTCCGCTGCCGAGACAGAAGTGTCCACTGAGACAGAAGTGTTCCACTGAGAGAAGTGTCCATGCTGAGACAGAAGTGTCAACTGAGACAGAAGTGTTCAAACGTTCAAGACTTTCATTACATTTGATGGCTTTCAACAAACATCTTTGTGACATTTCATGTTTACGATGATTTTTTAAATGTTATTTATCTACCTTCCCCAGGGACTACAGTTAAAAACAAGCCAGCTGGCTAAATCTGTCACTTTTATAGACATTTTAAATTAAATCAAATCAAAGTTTATTTGTCACATGCGCCGAATACAATAGGTGTAGACCTTACAGTGAAATGCTTACGTACAGGCTTTAACCAATAGTGCAAAAMAAGCTATTAGGTGAACAATAGGTAAGTAAAGAAATAAAASAACAGTAAAAAGACAGGCTATATACAGTAGCGAGGCTATAAAAAGTAGTGAGGCTACATACAGACACCGGKTAGTCAGGCTGATCGAGGTAGTATGTACATGTAGATATGGTTAAAGTGGCTATGCATATATGACGAACAGAGAGTAGCAGCTGCGTAAAAAGAGGGGTTGGGGGGGTTGGTGGGGTACACAATGCAAATAGTCCAGGTAGCCATTTGATTACCTGTTCGGGAGTCTTATGGCTTGGGGGTAAAAACTGTTGAGAAGTCTTTTTGTCCTAGACTTGGCACTCCGGTACCGCTTGCCGTGCGGTAGTAGAGAGAACAGTCTATGACTGGGGTGGCTGGGGTCATTGACAATTTTTAGGGTCTTCCTCTGACACAGCCTGGTGTAGAGGTCCTGGATGGCAGGCAGTTTAGCCCCAGTGATGTACTGGGCCGTACGCACTACCCTCTGTAGTGCCTTGCGGTCAKAGGACGAGCAATTGCTGTACCAGGCAGTGATGCAACCAGTCAGGATGCTCTCGATGTTGCAGCTGTAGAACCTTTTGAGGATCTCAGGACCCATGCCAAATCTTTTTAGTTTCCTGAGGGGGAATAGGCTTTGTCGTGCCCTCTTCACAACTGTCATGGTGTGTTTGGACCCTTCTAGTTTGTTGTTGATGTGGACGCCAAAGAACTTGCTCCAGCTTGATTCATATGCATTGTCCCTATCAAATACATTCAATAAATTAAATTAAATCAAATGATATTGTATAGCCATTATTATATGGTCGAAGTAAGGGTATAACCTGTGTACTTTCCATATACTTAGCATGGTTGCTGGTCGGAAACATAGTAAATATTACTATTACTGGTCTTTCTGTATTCCAAGAACCATTAGACTTAATCTAATGGAAGGGACACTTAATTCAGTGCCCTTGGAGATGTGTTAAAACATATTAACCAGATGATGGAACACAAACGATCAAAATAACAGTGAGGCATAGATCTGCATCTCAAATGGCACCCTATTCCTTATATAGCGCACTACGTTTGACCAGGGCTTAYAGGGCTCTGGTCAAAATAGGGTGCCATTTGGAACACATCCATAGGCATAAAATAAACTGCAGGGAGGGATATCCGCTGCTGAAAAATAACCCTAGCAACGTACAAAAATGTAGCCCGATGCACAGTCAAAATATTGTTTTAATATCTATGCTAATGATGCTTTTAAATCTCTGTGTGGATTATTTTATGGAGTATCAACTACCAACTACTGAGCTAGGCATACTAAAATCAGTCTGCTGCTGTTCTCTCCAATATATTCCTCCTGCTTCTATACTAAGCAATTAAGTCTTTGACTTCTTTAGGAAGAGAATGAGAGCCTTTACACTAATAATAGATCATATTGTAATAGTCATTGGATCACAAGACGGCACACTGTGTGTGTGTCATAATAAACGTTGTTTATTGAGCTGGAACTGAGATACTGACATACCAATCTGCCTCAGAGCAATGGTTATAAAAATGGTGTGTTTATAAAAATGGTGTGTTTATAAAAATGGTGTGTTTATAAAAATGGTGAGCTTATGAAAGTGGTGTGTTTATAAAAATGGTGTGTTTATAAAATGGTGTGTTTATAAAAATGGTGAGTTTATGAAAATGGTGTGTTTATGAAAATGGTGTGTTATAAAAATGTGAGTTTATGAAAATTGTGTGTTTATAAAAATGGTGAGTTTATGAAAATGGTGTGTTTATAAAAATGGTGAGTTTATAAAAATGGTGTGTTTATAAAAATAGTGTGTTTATAAAAATGGTGTGGTCATAAAAATGCTGTGTTCAGGGAGTAGCTCTGTTTTGTACTGTCAAAACTGTTATTATATGTAGAAGCCAGACAACATAGTTCAAGTTAAGCCTTTAAAATAGACAGATCCATATACAACGCATTCGGAAAGTATTCAACCTCCACTACTTCCACATTTTGTTACGATAGAGCCTTATGCTAAAATTGATTTAAAAAGAAAATCCTCATCGATCTATACACAATACCAAATAATGACATCACAATACCCCATAATGACATCACAATACCCCATAATGACATCACAATACCCCCTAAAAACAGGTTTTTAGAAATGTTTGAAAATGTATTAAATATTATAAACAGATATACCTTATTTACATAAGTATTCAGACCCTTTGCTTTGAGACTCAAAATTGAGCTCAGGTGCATCCTGTTTCCATTGATCATCCTTGAGATGTTTCTACAACTTGTTTGGAGTCCACCTGTGGTAAATTCATGATTTGGAAAGGCACACAGTGCATGTCAGAGCAAAAACCAAGCCATGAGGTTGAAGGATTTGTCCGCAGAGTTCCGAGACGGGATTGCGTTGAGGCACAGATCTGGGGAAGGGTAGCAAAATAATTCTGCAGCATTGAAGGTCCCCAAGAACACAGTGGCCTCCATCATTCATAAATGGATGAAGTTTGGAACAACCAAGACCCTTTCTAGAGATGTCCGTCTGGTCAAACTGAGCAATCGGGGGAGAAGGGCCTTGGTAAGGGAGGTGACCAAAAACCTGATGGTCACTCTGACAGAGCTCTAGATTTCCTCTGTGGAGATGGGAGAACCTTCCAGAAGGACAACCATCTCCGCAGCACTCCACCAATCAGGCCTTTATGGTAGAGTGGCCAGACGGAAGCCCCTCCTCAGTAAAAGGCACATGACAGCCTGCTTGGAGTTTGCCAAAAGGCACCTAAAGGACTCAGACAATGAGTAAGAAGATTCTCTGGTCTGATGAAACCAAGATTGAACTATTTGGCCTGAATGCCAAGAGTCACGTCATTTCCCTCATTATGTGTTGTATATTTAGCCCTCTGTTTCCCCCATGTCTTTGTGCGTGATTGTTTATTTGTTAGGTCGGTACGTTTCCGGCTGGTTTATTCCCGGGTGCTGTTTTACCCGTGTTTAGTGGCAACCGTTTTTTGGTTCGCACATTGGGTTTGTTACTTTGTGYTATTGCTTTTATTAAAGTGCGTTGTTCACTTATCTCTGCTCTCCTGCTCCTGACTTCAAGCACCAGCTACACCCACCACCTGACAATAAGGGTCAGTCTTTCTTCACACGTACGGTACCAGTCAAAAGTTTGGACACACCTGTACTCAATCAAGGACTTTTCTTAATTTTTTACTATTTTCTACATTGTAGAATAATAGTGAAGACATCAACACTATGAAATAACACATTTGGAATCATATAGTAACCAAAAAAGTGTTAAACAAATCAAAATATATTTTATATTTGAGATTCTTCAGACAGCAGGAGCGGTAGAGATACTCTGAATGATCGGCTATGAAAAGCCAACTGACATTTACTCCTGAAATGCTGACCTGTTGCACCCTCGACAACCACTGTGATTATTATTATTTGACCCTGCTGGTCATCTATGAACATTTGAACATCTTGGCTATGTTCTGTTATAATCTCCACCCGGCACAGCCAGAAGAGGACTGGCCACCCCTCATAGCCTGGTTCCTCTCTARGTTTCTTCCTAGGTTYTGGCCTTTCTAGGGAGTTTYTCYTAGCCACCTTGCTTCTACACCTGCATTGCTTGCTGTTTGGGGTTTTAGGCTGGGTTTCTGTACAGCACTTTGCGATATCAGCTGATGTAAGAAGGGCTGTATAAATACATTTGATTTGATTTGATTCAAAGTAGCTACCCTTTGCCTTGATGACAGCTTTGCATACTTTGGCTAAACCAGTTATAATTTTAAAAGTTAAATATACAACAGCAGTAATAAGAAACAACAGCGTGATGACAGTATAATGACAATAATATAAAGTAATAATAATAAAGAAAATGAAAACAATTAAAGATTAAATATGGCATGTTTGATATTACATTCCAATTGCAGACGTTTCCTCACAGTAGGAACTACTGGACCCCGTGTTGTCACAGAACTGGAACTACTGGACCCSGTGTTGTCACAGAACTGGAACTACTGGACCCCGTGTTGTCACAGAACTGGAACTACTGGACCCCGTGTTGTCACAGAACTGGAACTACTGGACCCCGTGTTGTCACAGAACTGGAACTACTGGACCCCGTGTTGTCACAGAACTGAGATCTCAAAGCACACTACAAATATAATCAGTTGAAACATCTGGTTTGTGACAAATATGAGACGTCCATTTAGTTTTTTGAATAGTGGTGCTTACAGCGTACCCCATGTGGATGCTGATGGGACAAACCGTTTCTTCAAAATGTTCATAAACGTTTTATTGTCACATACACTGGATAGCTGCACTAAAAAAAATTGTTTTACAGGGTCAGCCATAGTAGTACGGCGCCCCGGAGAAAATTAGGGTTAAGTGCCTTGCTCAAGAGCACATTGACAGATTGTTCACCTTGTCGGCTCAGGTATTGGAACCAGCAACCTTTGGGTTACTTTGGAGCTGTACGCTAGCTGGGACAAATTCTCTTCTCATTATAAACACACAGAGAACACCACCCCTTTCCCTTTCCCTTTCCAGGTGGCACCCTATTCACTATATAGAGCCCCATAGGGCTCTGGTCAAAAGTAGTGCACTATAAAGGGAAGATTTTGCCTGTGACTCTAGCCGCATTCGATGTGCTTTAGGCCTCTAATGCTTTATTTCAGAGGACCTGGGTCCTCCATTCACCAGCAGACTACTATTGTCTGAGTACAAAGACACAAACTCAAACACAGTGGTGGAAAAAGTACTCAATTGTCATACTTGAGTAAAAGTAAAGATACCTTAATAAAAAATGACTCAAGTCAAAGTGAAAGTCACCCAGTAAAATAGTACTTGAGTAAAAGTCTAAAAGTATTTGGTTTAAAATATACTTAAATATCAAAAGTAAATGTAATTGCTAAAATATACTTAAGTATCAAAAGTAAAGGTATAAATCATTTCAAATTCCTTATATTAAGCAAACCAGACGGCACCATGTTCATGTTTTTTATTTATTTATGGATAGCCAGGGACATGCTTCAACACTCAGACATCATTTACAAGGATGCACTTGTGTTTAGTGAGTCTGTCAGATCAGAGGCAGTAGAGACACCAGGGATGTTCTCTTGATAAGTGTGTGATTGGACYATCTTCCTGTCCTGCTAAGCAATCAAAATGTAACTAGTACTTTTGGGTGTCAGCAAAAAGGAGTAAAAAGTACATGATTTTCTTTAGGAATGTAGTCAAGTAAAAGTGGTCAAAAATATGAATAGTWAAGTACAGATATTCCCCCAAAATACTTAGGTAAAAATACTTTAAAGTACTATTTTAGTACTTTACACCACTGCTCAAACCCATGGGTGCATCCCAAATGACATCCTATTCCCAATATAGTACACTGCTTTTGACCAGGGCCCATAGGGACTAGGGTACTATTTGGGAAGCCATATCTTAATGCTTCCCTCATGTCCATGAGAGTGCTTCATCAATTCCTCTAAAAAAATCATTTCCTCTAAAAAAACAGGAATTGGCTCCAGATCTCTAACACTGGCCTATGTACATGTATTACATGTTTAACTGCTATGCTATAACAATGATGTACAATTTCTTGTTTCCACCCATTCAAAAAGATGTCTGAGACAACAATGAACATATGGAGCCATCTTACTCTCGCCTCATACAAAAAGCTGCGTAGTATACAATCACATGTGACTGTTATTGCACCCCGTGGAAAGAGCATGGCGTCCCTCATAAATGCCACCTGCTGTGATGAATGGGCCTATAAGAGAACAATAGGAGGTGGAAACACACTTTACAGTCAGCAGAGATTCATCTAGAAACATTAAACTGAAGAGAGACGGAAAGGCTGTCTGTTCATTGGGTAAAAGCATCCCAGTTGGATACATGTCTTATGGGTTGGTTTGATTTGTACTTTCAGATCATTGTTTTTTACATACAGTATATGTAAAGGTTGTACAGTATACACAGTGCAGCAAAGAGGAATTGGACGTTTATGAATGCGCAGGGCGTAGTGTATACAGTACAATGCCTTCAGAAAGTATTCACACCCTTTGACTTTTTCCACATTTTGTTGTTTTACAACCTGAATTTAAAATGGATTAAATTGAGATTTTGTGCCACTGATCTACACCCAATACCCCATAATGTCAAAGTCCAATTATGTTTTTAGAAATGTTTACAAATTAATAAAATATGTAAAGCTGAAATGTATTGAGTCAATAAGTATTCAACCCCTTTGTTATGGCAAGCCTAAATAATTTCAGGAGTAAAAATGTGCTTAACAAGTCACATAATAAGTTGCATGGACTCACTCTGTGTGCAATAATAGTGTTTAACATGATTTGAAAATGACTACCCCATCTCTGTACCACACATATGTAATTATCTGTAAGGTTCCTCAGTTGATCAGTGAATTTCAAGCACAGTTTCAACCACAAAGACCAGGGACGTTTTTCAATGGTTCGCAAAGAAGGGCACCTATTGGTAGATGGGTAAAAAAAAGAAAAGCAGAGATTGAAGTGAAGTTATTAATTACACTCTGGATTGCTTATCAACACACCCAGTCACTACAAAGATAAAGGTGCCTTTCCTAACTTCGTTGCCGGAGAGGAAGGAAACCACTCAGGCATTTCACCATGAGGCCAATGGTGATTTTAAAACAGTTACAGAGTTTAATTGCTGTGATAGGAGAAAACTGAGGATGGATCAACACCATTGTTGTTACTCTACAATACTAACATAAATGACAGAGTGAAAATAAGGAAGCCTGTACAGATTTTTTTTTAAATTCTAAAATGTGCATCCTGTTTGCAATAAGGCACTAAAGTAATACTGAAGAAAAATGTGGCAAAGAAATTAACTTTATGTCCTGAATACCAAGCGTTATGTTTGGGGCAAATCCAACACAACACATTACTGAGTACCACTCTTTACGTTTCTAAGCATGGTGGTGACTGCATCATGTTATAGCTATGCTTGACATCAGCAAGGTCTAGGGAGGGTTTTGGATCAAAAATAAACGGAATAGAGCAAAGCACAGGCAACATTTTTGAGGAAAACTTGGTTTCTTTATGCTTTCCAACAGACACTGGGAGACAAATTCACCTTTCAGTAAGACAACCTAAAACACAAGGGAAAATATACACTGGAGTTGCTTACTAAGATGACATTGAATGTTCCTGACTGGCCTAGTTACTGTTTTGACTTAAATCAGCTTGAAAATCTATAACAAGGCATGACAGATATTTAAGATTTTTTTTACAGAATAATGGGAAAATATTGTAAAATCCACGTGGTCAAAGCTCTTAGCAACTCAAATGTAATCGCCGCAAAAGGTGATTCTAACATGTATTGACTAAGGGGGTTGAATACTTATCTAATCAATATATATTAGTGTTTTATGTTCCATACATTACACATTTTTTAAATAATTTTTCTTCCACTTTTGAAATGAAACAGTACTTTGTGTAAATCGTTGACTAAAAAATGACAGTTAAATCCATTTGAATCTCACTTTGTAACACAACTAAATGTGGATAAAGTTAAGGGGTATCAATACTTTCTGAAGGCATTGTATACTGTATGTGTCACATATGAGTATGTTGCATAGGTCAGGGTTTGAATGGGCATCAGAACTCCTTTAGGTTATGAAGATACCCTTAAATCTAACTGGTTGTTGATAGTGACGGTTGAATGGGCATCAGAACTCCTTTAGGTTATGAAGATACCCTTAAATCTAACTGGTTGTTGATACTGACAGTTGCACAACACATTCATTCTCATTTGAAAGTTGTTTGTTTTGGGATGGTTACAGAAATCAATGTTTGTGATGGATGGCTGGGAAACTTGAAGCTTGTGTTACTGCCTGTCTGCCGCACATGATTCATACTGTACATTGTACCGACTAACAGGCTGCTGGAGGTCTGGTGGCAGGCAGCTGTTTAAAAAAAATCCACATCCAAAAACAAACCCCTTCAGCCTTCCTTAAAGACTAACATTGCCCACTTTGTATTGATGATAAAAGGCTAAATTAAAAAAAAAAATCGCTGCCCAATGTGTACTGTACCCCTGAAGCAGAATACCTGACGCCATTTTGAAAAGTCTTCACAAAACACTTCTTACAAAAAACCTAAGAAGTTTCTTAAGGGGAAAAATAAGAAGTTCTTAAGTTTGTTGTAAGTGCAATTCCTCAAAATGTTCTTAGGAATTCATAGTTTTCTTAGGAACTTAGTAAATATCTTTCCTAAGAACTTAAATATCTTGTTATATGGCATTGACATTAGTGACGTGCTTGAAACCAATAAATAAGCCTAAGTGACAGGGATGATAAGATTTATACCACTTTAATAAAGTGATGATATTTCCATTTTATTATATTTAATTATCTGCTTTATGTCTCAAGAAAAGAAAAAAAATATACAGAATTTTATTTTTTATTTTTCACACATTGTAGCCATCAGACTAGCGATATCAAAAACAAAATGGATAACCAAGGAACGCGCAATAAAACTTCAGCAACCAAGAGCTTGAAGTGACGGTGGAGGAAATAGCAGCCAGGAAAAGGTTGCTGTTGGGGAGACTCGATAACTGCGGGGTCACTGCAGAGACCACTGGGTGAGATTCGCCAAGTCTGTCTCTGCCGTCAGGGCTATGGCAAGGGACAGTGACGCCGTAAAAAAAAGTGTTCCGACATGAAGTCGACTGTTAAGAAGATGGGAGCTGAGAGAAGCAAGGAGTTGAAGAAGACTGGAGGGGGGTATCGACCAATCATGTGGACCAGCTGGAGGAGAAAGTGTTGTCCATGATAGGAGAGACGGTGGTAGAGGGACTGCACGACCAGTAAGTTAGCTATCTAGCTAGCTAGCTATTTAGCACTTCTAGAATATAGTAATATGTTGTTAATTACTAGCTAGCTAGATACTACTCATGTAATTAGTTTTCTTGCTGTATTTAAATGTCCGGTAGCGAACTGTGTCCGTGGCAGTGGCACAAGAAAACGTTCATGGTTATGAAAGTATCCATTCGTCAAAAGACACGAGTTTAGCTGTTCTAAAGTTAAGTACATTTCCAAGAAGAAACCCTGAAACATTATTTTCAAGAATCCCATTTCTTAACGTTTTTCTTAGGAAGAAACGTAGGAAGAAACATAAGAACATGTCCAATAACGTTATTGAGGAATAGCAACTTTGCTTAATTAACTTTCTTCATAAGTCTATAGTTAAGGGAAAAATGGCAGTTAAGAAGAAATGTCTTGTTAAGACGGTTTTGTGTGTCTAGACCCTGGTTTTTGTAGTCACTCTCAAGATTGGAGATCTGGCACCAACTAATACCATGCAACATTGAACGACAGGGACAAAGGCAAGTAAACTAACAGCATACACAAACAGTGGTGACAAACAAACATGTTTTTTTCAGTGAATATGAAAAGTGACAGGTCACCTTAGGAAAAACAAAGTGCAGCTCTGTTGGAAAAATCTGAAAAGTTCTCCATTACTAATTAGTTTCTGCCTGGTAGGACCGATGTGGATGTGTGGATACACTCCAGGAAATACTCTTTTATTCAGACGCATCTGGAATTTGATGGATGTTGAGCGATTGCTGGATTCCTTTTACTGTACGCCGCGTGGTAGAATTTACAGAGAGATACAGTACAATCCAGGAACATCTCAACATGACAGAATGTAAATCACTACTCTACTGAAGCAGCTGGTTTAAGTAGTGTAAAAAAAACAGGAAGAGACAGGTTTGATGGGGGAACAAGACCAGTAGAAACTTCGTCTTAGGAAGAAGAAACTACAGGAAACCGTGTAACCCCTAGATCTGGGTTCAAATAGTATTATACGTATTTTTATCAAATAATTGTGGGTTTTGAATTGAGCGTGCCTGGAGTGCCAGATGGGCAGAACATTAACTTTTAGGAAGATTCCATGGAGCAATTAAGTGCAACTGACCTACTTAAAAGAATAGAAATACCAACGAATCTGGGTCTGGGAACAACACTAAACAGGTGATGTATCAGACTGGAGTTTGTTTGGTACGTTGAGACAGTGAGATTCAGAGCTCACTCCATAGTATCTCTATCAAAGCACAATGCAGCCATGCTAGTCTCTTTGCATTCGCCTCGTTGACAACCCATTTGACCTCTCCCAGCTTGTTAGTGATACACAGAGACACTCGTCTACAGGGACACAGGACAGGGAGCAGATTGACTTTGATGTAGATGGATAGAGAAAGAGCTCTGTGTCTGTCTCTCTGTGTGTGTCTGTCTGTCTGGCTATGTGTCTAGCTGTGTGTCTGCCTGCCTGGCTGTCATCAAGTTTGCAGACGACACTACAGCAGTAGGCCTGATTACCAACAACGACGAGACGGCCTACAGGGAGGAGGTGAGGRCCYTCGGAGTRTGGTGTCAGGAAAATAACCTCTCACTCAACATCAACAAAACAAAGGAAATGATCATGGACTTCAGGAAACAGCAGAGGGAGCACCCCCCCTATCCACATCGATGGGACAGTAGTGGAGAAGGTAGAAAGTTTTAAGTTCCTCAGCGTACACATCACAGACAATCTGAAATGGTCCACCCACACAGACAGTGTAGTGAAGAAGGCGCAACAGAGCCTCTTCAACCTCAGGAGGCTGATGAAATGTGGCTTGTCATCTAAAACACTCACAAACTTTTATAGATGCACAATCGAGAGCATCCTGTCGGGATCACCGCCTGGTACGGCAACTGCTCCGCCCTCAACCACAAGGTTCTCCAGAGGGTAGTACGGTTTGCACAACGCATCACCGGGGGCAAACTACCTGCCCTCCAGGACACCTACTGCACCCGATGTCACAGGAAAGCCAAAAAGATCATCAAGGACAACAACCACCTGAGCCCCACTGCCTGTTCACACCGCTATCATCCAGAAGGCGAGGTCAGTGCAGGTGCATCAAAGCAGGGACCGAGAGACTGAAAAACAGCTTCTATCTCAAGGCCATCAGACTGTTAAACAGCCATCACTAACATATGGAGGCTGCTGCCAACATACGGACTCAAATCTCTGGCCGCTTCAATAAACGTACTTAATAAAGGTATCACTAGTCACTTTAAATAACGCCACTTTTAATAATGTTTACACAGAGGTATCACTAGTCATTTTAAATAATGCCACTTTTAATAATGTTTACATATCCTACATTACTCATGTATATACTGTATTCTACACCATCTACTGCATCTGCCTATGCCATCGCTCTTCCATATATTTCCATGTACATATTCTTATTCATTCCTTTACATTTGTGTGTATTTGTGTGTGTAAGGTAGTTGTTGTGAATTTGTTAGATTACTTGTTAGATTTTACTGCGTAGTAAACTGCGCTACACTCGCATTAACATCTGCTAACCATGTGTATGTGACCAATACAATTTGATTTGAGTTGATTTGTCTCTCCCTCCATCCATCCGTCCGTCTGCCTGTCTGTTTCTGTGTGTGTCTGTGGGTTTACTGTGGCATATCTKAAACAGAGTACCCTCTCCTCCTGTTGTGACTTCCTACTCCTTCTCAGTGCTCAGAACTCAACAAGCAAGGAAACGTTCATGGTGCACACTATATCAGTGTTCCTCAACCCTGCTCCTGATGAGCCACAGAATTGCAGGGTTTTGTTCCACCTCAGCAGTGCAACACCTGATTCGGCTTATCAAGCCGTTAATTGAAGATCTGTTGATTATTTGAATTAGGTGTGATGGCACTAAGCTGAGACTAAACATGGAAAAGCAAGGCTATGTCAAGAAAAGGCACTAGCTGTCAAATCCTTCCTACCTCGGTTCTTTGCTTCCTCAATAAATCCTCTCAAAGGGATCTTGGATCAACTCTTCCAATGCACTTTGAGAGGTAATTGAGGAAACAGTATGATTTTTCAGACACAGCCCAGCACTGAGTATCACTGTAATCAGCTCTACAGTAATGTCTCAACAACCACAAGCTTTATAACAATAGTTGTAAAGGAAATTAAAGCAGGAGACTACATACCCACACACCTAGGCAGAGGTGCGCTCCACATGCGCCTCCCCCCTCCAAGGCAGATGATCTCTGGCACCCCCTCCAGTCGGTAGCCCATGTTGCAAGAGAACGTCAGGGTGTCCCCGATGCTGAAGCTGTATCCGTTCCTCCGGCCGAACTGTGGCATCCCCGGGTCCTCACAAGGCTCCAAGTTGTACTCTGAGGAAGCAGGAAGTTGTGGCAAGTCAAACTTTTCCGATCATGTACACTCAATGATGGTTCGTTTGAATGCAGTCCATACTCCAAGTTGTGTTCATAGGGCTCTGGTCAAAAGTAGTGCACTATAAAGGGAATAGGGTGCCATTTGTGACTCAGACTACCTGTGAAGTAGATCCACATCCACACGTCATGGGATTGTTTGACTGCACTGTATACTCCCAAGTCATGTGAAGAAGGTAATGACATAATGTCAAGTGATACTCTCGATAAGTAGTGTACGTGTCATCTGTCAATCACATTCAAATCGATGGAGTTTGTTTGAGTGCAGTTTATACTCAAAATAATACAATTCTAAAGAGAGGAATAATATAGATGTTTGTTATTCATTGATTAGTGACTTTACGGCTTTTGAAGTCTGCCTAAAAGTGATTGTAGCTGCCTTCTAAATGTATGCAATGCCAATGCATTATTCATCAACGCTATGGCTTCGGATCAAAACTTTCTCATGTCTAGATTTACATGTCAGCATTCCTGTGATGATGCCACCAAACACACACACACACACACACACACACACACACACACACACACACACAACACACACACACACACACACACACACACACACACACACACACACACACCCACGCCACACAACACATACACACACACACACACACACACACACACACACACACACACACACACACACACACACACATACGCTCACACATACACGCACACAAACACACACACACTCACAATGAATATAAACACACTCACAACGAATATAAACACACACACACTGTTAAATGCCGTCAACAAACCCTGTCAACATCTATCTTTGTTATGTCTCAGAAGGGTGACATCTTGAAGGACACTTAAGGATTTATAATGGTACAATATGTTTCTATATGACCCCAAAATACTTCGGGATGACTAACTGAAAGGTATTGAAGATGTGCGTCTCTGGGATGAGGCAGGACTAGTTCTAGGGGATGTCAGAATGCTGGACAGAGCACTGGAGGCATGTGAAGCTAGGCGGAAAAAAGCTCTCAGCCCGCTAGGAGACTTTAATAAGCAGAAACAGCAAAGCGACTGCCCCATCAATCTCTATCTCTCCCTGTCTCTCTTTCTTTCTCCCTCTCTCTCTCTCTGTTTCCCTCTATCTCAAACACACATCTGTCTCTTACCCAAGGTCTTGGAGGATCAACTACCTCGCCTTTCCACCAAGGTGCATGAATTGACCAGCAACACTGAAGTACAGAGGAGATTCAGCAACACACACACACACAACACACACACACCACACACACACACACACACCACACCACACACACACACACACCCACACACACACACACACACACACCACACCACACCACACACACACACACACACACACACACACACACACCACACACGCACACACACGCACCCTACACAACAACTCCCACACACACCACACACACACACACAACCACACACACACACACACACACACACACACACACACACACACACACACACCACACACACACACACACAACGCACCCTACACACACACACTCACACACGCACCCCACGCACACACACACACACACACCCTACACACGCACCCCACACACACACACACACACACACCCTAAACACACTCCTCCTACTCACCAGAGAAGGTAATATTGAATCCCTCGTAGGATATAGAAAAGTCAGATATAAATCGCAGTTGGGCCTTGAAGTTCCCGTAGAGCCCTGCATTGGTGTGGGAGGGCAGCTCATTACCCGTGAGGCGCGCCAAGGGCTGGACGAAGCTTCCATTCTCTGTGATGAGCAGGTAGTCATGGTGATCTTCCAGGTGGAAGGTGTTGAAGGTGAATTGGACTCCTATTGGGACAAACACAAAGGTGTTCAGCCAATAATAAGCCAGGTCTGGAGTAGAACAGCCAATAATAAGCCAGGTCTGGAGTAGAACAGCCAATACTATGGTTCAAGCTACCTGTCAGCCTCCCCTGATTAAATTATCAAATTCAATGAAACGGCGGCTTAATCTGAGAGGAGAAAAGCCAAGTGGAGATAGAGAGTGGACTTAATCTCATTACATTCAAAGTTGAGGTCAGTTCATATAAAATCAGGGCTCTGGGTTTTCTTTTCTTAAAGGAGTGGGATGATAGAGAGACTGCATTTCAATTCGCAGTGATTATTCAGAGAAACATAATGGTCGTCCATATTGAATATCTTTGCAGACATGGGAAATTAAAATTCCAAAGAATTTTCATTCTCAACCCAGAGCCTTGTATTATAATGATATTTCAGAGAGATGGGCTGGGAAGAGGACCTATAGTGAATCAGTATTCATGTCCCACAATGCCTTTCACCAAGCTGCTGATAAAGTGAATAGGAGTCGATTTTTCAGCTTATTAATTCATATATAATTCTACAGTATCAACATTTGTACGTATTGTTTGCCTGTCATTTATATATGTTATATATCTGCAGACAGAATAGCTGTTTATGTCAAAAAGAGTTATGATGGGTCACATTCCATAAAAAATACTTCAGGTTTGTAGTACCATAAGAACATTGTGTGTTTATAGGCAGAATAGAATTTGAGTGTTAGCTACCTAGGAACATTCAATATGTATTCTCAAACTTGATTTAGAAGTCACCACCTCTGTTGTTGGCTAATTCCAGACATGGATGGCTCTGTCTTGACTGGACAGCTTGGGGGCCAATCTAGACCAATAGGGAAGGGAGCTAAGCTAACCAAGGCTTACCTTTGCCAATCTAGACCAATAGGGAAGGGAGCTAAGCTAACCAAGGCTTACCTTTGGCCAATCTAGACCAATAGGGAAGGGAGCTAAGCTAACCAAGGATTACCTTTGCCAATCTAGACCAATAGGGAAGGGAGCTCAGGGAGGACGCTAAACTAACCCAGGCTTACCTTTGCCAATCTAGACCAATAGGGAAGGGAGCTCAGGGAGGACGCTAAGCTAACCCAGGCTTACCTTTGCCAATCTAGACCAATAGGGAAGGGAGCTCAGGGAGGACGCTAAGCTAACCCAGGCTTACCTTTGCCAATCTAGACCAATAGGGAAGGGAGCTCAGGGAGACGTTAAGCTAACCCAGGCTTACCTTTGCCGTGGCTGACCTCCACAGTCCAGGTACAGTTGAGTGAGCTGGGATACATCTCAGGTATCCAGGGGACAGGATGGTGCCGCCGGGCCCTCGCACGTCCCCTCCACACAACGCTGGGGAACAAAGAGGGTGAAACACTTTATTGTCCATGTTTTTGCAGAGAACAGAAATATGCCAGTGTTTCTATGTCAAACAGTTTGTTATATTTCAGTCTTCTGTGATGTATACGAAAGTGTAATATATTTCAACTTTATTTCTGACATGTTTATTTTTTCAATCCCATAACCGTGTGTGACGTGTATACTTCTGTTTTAAAGTGGATTGGTTTAAGACTGTCACGTTCCTGACCTATTTTTATGTTATTTTGATTATGTTTAGTTGGTCAGGGCGTGAGTGGGGTGGGCATTGTATGTTGTGTGTGTTTTGTTTAGTCTATGGGTGTTGTATTGTGTGTGGATAGATAATTGTGAGGTTGTCTAGTTTATGTCTATGGCTGCCTAGATTGGGTTTCTTCAGAGACAGCTGTCATTCATTTGTCTCTGATTGGGAGCCATATTTAAGGTAGCCATAGGCAGTAGGCTTTTTGTGGGTAGTTGTCTTGTTTACGTTTGGTTGCTTGTCTGTGCACTTGCGTTATTTAGCTTCACGATCATTTGTTGTTTTTGTTTGTTTGTATAGTGTTTTCGTTTCATGTTCATCTTCGTTCATTTATTAAAAGAAGATGGCTTATTTTCCTCATGCTGCGTTTTGGTCCGAATCTCTTCCACACGGATCGTGACAGAACTACCCACCACAACAGGATCAAGCAGCGTGAGCGGAAACACACAGCGGCAAAGTAAACAGGACTCATGGACATGGAGGATGTTTTTGAGGTAAAGGTTGCTACACTGGGGGAGATCCTGGCTGGAAGGGATCGCCTC